>NC_135643.1:19717500-20017500 GCF_053574225.1 Canis aureus
TACTTGGAAGAATTGAAACACTTACTAATACTAACATTTATGGAGATTAAAAAATACCCCACTCTCAGAATCCCAGTTATGATACAAGGTAAAAACAAACAAACCCTCCAGTAATTCACACAATGTCTTCTATGCAGTGATGACCTAAAATGAACAGAAAAATTTTAGATATATTCATTTGGAGTCATAAAATATGAGTATTCTTAGAAAAGTCTTAGTTGTTAATAGCATATTAAGTTTGCTTAGCATAACAGATGCTTAGTGTTTTGATGTATTTTATACCATAATGACATCCCTATAAAATATCAATATATCCAATTTTTATATGATGAGAGTGCAATTTCACAAATTTTATTATTGGCATAATCTACACCTGGCAGAAACTGATATTTGGCTTAAGTGCAGAGGATCTCTAAAGGCATGGTAAATTGGATGTAAGGGAAGAAGGTGATGTACAATTCTTCCTTGGTTTTCATGTAGGACTGCAAGCCTGCAAGCCTGACATGATAATGTCTTCCAGGTTTTCAAGAGAAATTTGAAATTTTATCAAATAAAATTTGATCAACTAAAAATTTAGCATCTTGTTTCTACTCTGACTCAGTTGATAAAGGCATTTTTAAAATATATATTTCTAGATATCATACTACATTAATTTCCTCACCATGTCTCACTTAAAGACAAGTGAGATGAAAGTGTGGATGTCTTACAATATTTATTGTGAAATACAGGAAAACATTTTATATCATGTAAATATTATGTGATATTTCTTAATATTTAAGGATTACAAAAACTTCATTTTTTTAGAAGTAAAGCACAAAATGCTAAATTTTGTGCATTGAACAAAACGTCTATGGGCTCCCAGTTCAACATACGAGTTATACTTTCTGCAAAATTTCCTAAGAATTTTTTAAGAAGAAGAAGGAGGAAGAAGAAGAGGAAAAGGAAAAGGAGGAGAAGAACCTCTGGTTCTAATTTATTTCTCAACCGTGGCATTGGTTTTTACCATTTTGGACTGAGAGAATGCATGTGGAATGAAAAATAAAATAATAAATAAATAATAAAATTCTGTATTAGGTAAGGAATTATATTTTATGAAAAAAAATAATGTTTGT
The DNA here is from genome assembly GCF_053574225.1 of Canis aureus. Lineage (NCBI taxonomy): Eukaryota > Metazoa > Chordata > Mammalia > Carnivora > Canidae > Canis > Canis aureus. The sequence goes on from NC_135643.1 coordinate 19,718,613, forward strand.
CTTAAAACTTTTGTCCCAGCAGTTCATTAAATACCCCAGTATATTATCTATATTAACCATAGGAGTAAAAGAGTATACAAGGTTCCAAATACAGAGGTACGTTAGCTTCTATGATTTGCACCTTTTTGCTTACAAAAACAAATGTGAGGAAATAAATTAGTTGTAGTAATGATATTAAAAAATATTGTTCTGTATTAGAAGCAAGTTTAATAAAATAAAAAAAATGCATACTTCAATTTAGTCTTCAAATCAGGGCTGATAAATTAATGTATATAATATGTAAGAACATGTATTTCAAAACAATTATCAAGTAAGTCAGAACAGAAATATTGAGAGATTAACACTGCCCAACACACTGGACATTTTGCTATGAGATAAAATTAATAACTATATCATTGATATCACTTTCCAGACACAATTGAAATACAGAAAACTGGTGGAAAAAAATTAAGCAAATGTGTACTTGTCATTGCATTTCTATATAGGCAAGGATTAAAAATTAAGATCTTATTTTGTGTAGATAAAGTTGGATATATGGCTCTGGGATCGAACCACAATCTCTCACAGTTCATAGAGTCTCTTGTGATGAATTTTCTCTACCTCAACCCTTCTAAAAAAGGGAAATCTCAAGCAGCTTTTAATCCCCCACTTATTTTAAAACTTCCCACTCTGGGGGATCCCTGGGTGGCGCAGCGGTTTGGCGCCTGCCTTTGGCCCAGGGCGCTATCCTGGAGACCCGGGATCGAATCCCACATCGGGCTCCTGGTGCATGGAGCCTGCTTCTCCCTCTGCCTGTGTCTCTGCCTCTCTCTCTCTCTCTGTGTGACTATCATGAATAAATAAATAAAATCTTTAAAAAAAAAAAAAAAACTTCCCACTCTGACTTCAGAGCCAGACTGACTAGGTGCTGAATTCTGTCTCTTACTCTGAGATCAAGTAATTTATTTAACTTTCTTGGTCTCAGTCTCTTGATATATAAATACTGAGTACTTAAAGTACTTCTTAGATGATGAATATCTAAAATTGATTCCATTAACAAGGAGTATTTTTAGATTTTGTGCTTTCAATGAACACAGCTATTTTTCAAACAAAAAAGAAAATTCTATTCTTCATTGCCTCCTGCTAAATGTTAATTTGACATATATGGAATATTCTCTCTGTAGGTTTGATGATATTGAAGAGATTTATTATTCTCTTGATTTAATTCCAGAAATAGCCTATCCCATATATATGTACAAACTGTATACTGAAAGCTAAATATTCATCAATTATATATTTCTTAATATACCAATGTGTAATATTTTCAACAATGTAATTGCTATTATCCAAAAATATTATCTTTTGACAAATTGGATTCTGTTTTAGATATTACCAGTAATATTTCTTAGCAATAGTATTACTTGGGAACCTGTACCAGGTACTGAGCTAAGCATATCACACACATTATTGCATTAGTGAAATATGAAGAGCAGAAATTAGGAGTGAGTGACCTGAGTTCAAATCTTGACTCTACTACTCCCTGGTTGATTGACTAAGAGGAAATTATGTTAACTCCCTGTGTCTTGATTTGCATACCTGTTAATGTGGATTCCCCATATAAGGTTGCTATAATGATTAACTGAGTTAATTAGAGCTTTGGGATCAGTTTTTGGCACAGTGGCACAGAATTGGTTGTTATTATTATTATTACTATTTTTATTATTATATTTTAACTGAAAATTTGTTTTCAGTATCACTGTAATAGGCCCAATAGCAAATTTTGCAGTGAGAAAACCTGAATTTCAATCCCAGATACTAGATTCTAATATCTCTTATCACTTTGGTTGAGTCACATTACATCACTGAGCCTGAATTCATTCATCCATAAAATATGAATAGCAACATCTGACTAATGGGTCCAATATCACCATCAAAGCAGAATAATGTAAGAATAGTTCCTCATAAGGTATAAAGCCTTTATGAAAATATATATAGATACAGAAATCTATATAGATACATATCTTATTATCTAAACAGAGAAAAATAAATATTGTTTATATCTTGACTTTTTTCATAACATTTCTCCCAGGTCCATTCCCCACTCCTCTCAATGGAGGGCTTCAAAACTATGAACCCTGAATCACAATGGTTCTTCTATGTTTAAAGATACAAGAAATATTGAAAGCAGCTGCTCTCTATAATTTGGAATAAGTTCTTCCATGTGCAAAAATTTTAAAGAAAATATATGCATTTCCAAATTCACAGGGGATAAAATGATAGCATTTTTTCAAGCGTGAAGTTGTCTCATATATTTTTTCTTAAGTCTTTCTTTCCTGCCACTCTGTCTACTAGGGAATCTGAAAGTGACAAAATGAATTGTTGAGTATCAAACACACATTAATTAAAAGCCTCAGACCCAGCCATCCTTCTTTCCTAGCAGCAAATTTTCTGATTGATACATGTACTTGTGGTATCTCTTTTATATCCTGTAGATAAAATGTCATTTTTTCTTGCCATTTAACGATTATGACACCAGGTAGAAATGTTTCAGGCTAAGACATCATCCTCAAGAAGAACCACTCAGTGTAGGTGTTTCCCACACTAGGCAGAAGGATTTCTCAGTAATTAAGGTCAGATTTTTACCAATCTGAGTAGAAATTTCTGAAAACAAAGGGAGATATTTTTTACTTGAGGTAGAAAAATATTTAAGTGAATATGTAAAGTGAATTATGTAGCTAACCAAAACCTTATTCTTTTTCAGCAACTCTGGAAACCTTATAGCAGTATTCTGATTTTTAAAAAGCTTAGTCACTAAGTTACTAGTGGAAGTTCATAATATATGACTAATACATTTTTTCTCTTATCTTTCCAGTGGAGAAGAGAAAATTTTGACAATAATTCAGATTTTATATTAACTTCATTTTGGTGGAAACTTGTGATTGGATGATGCATTTGGTTACATAATTCTTATAAATCTTTTCTCATTGTGTACTAATGGAAGTAGAAAAGGCTGTTCTTTTTTGAACATTCTGAACTGGTAAAAGCATGAAATTTCTTTGAAGTTTTCTGCTTCATTTTTAAAATTCATGTAAACTTTGTATGGTATTCTTTCATATATGTGAATCTTTTTTAAAAGAAAAAAGATCAAATTAAACAGTTTCGTTAATTAAATTGAAGATAGTTGTACACCAGGAAGATGTCATGTTTATCATGCTTCGAGACAATGTCCTCAAATTTTAGTGTCCATACAAATCTCTTAAGTAATCTTAAGAGATTCAAACTCAGTCTTGAAGAGGGCCTAAGATCTATATATTTCTGGAGGCTTTCACGAGACAAAGAAAATGCTAGCTCACAGATTATATTTCTGAGTAGCAAAATTTTAAGGGAAAATTAAAAAACAATCCAGAGAAGTCTCATGTATTCTTAAATCATATAGAAACTTACACGTAATGTATAGGCATAGTGATTTTTGAATTGTAAACAAAACATGAAAATTTCTCACTTCAATTACATTCTATCTACTTATTTAAATAATTTCAATTACTCATAGTTCATTAGTGTCCATCAGTTTACACATTTTCTTTAGGTTTTAGTTTAGTGTTACATTATATTGAGCAGACTCTTTTGTGCCTTTCTGAGTAATCCACCTTATTCCTCTGAATGAAGCCAGTTCCAACACACCCCCCTTAGTGGGGTCTAAAAATCAAAGTCATAATCACCAGTTTGTAAAGTTCCAAAAAGAGTAAATGATGGAGTCAGAATTTGAATCCACCCTGACTCCAGAACCTGGCCATATACTCTTACATGATAATTTTTTTGAAACCTTAAGTTGCAAAAGTATTGCAAATGGAGAAAGTTAATATAGTATATTAAATATATTTTCCTGAACTTATGTTAAAGCCAGTCGAGGGTGGCTCAACTGGCACCCCACCTGGGTGGCTCAGTTGGTTAAGTGTTTGCCTTCAGCTCAGATCATGTTCTCAGGGTCCTGGGATCTAGTCCCACATCAGGCTCCCTGCTCAACAGGGTGCCTGCTTATCTCTCTTCCTCTGCCTGCCTCTCCCCCTGCTTGTGCTCTCTCTGTGTGTCAAATAAATAAATAAAAATCTTTTAAAAAAAAAAAAAGCCAGTTGATAGCACACATCTTTATAAGTACCTAACATGCTGAAAGTATGTTGAACTGACTATATCTGTTTTGGGTATGTCCTAAAATAACACAATAGAATTCCATAATATTTGATGGACAGATAATGGATAATATCCAGTCTCAGAAACCCTGAATTGTTATTAACCTAATACAAAATTCCGGATAACCATATTATGAGAAGAATGAGGCTCTGAATTCACACTGAAAACACTCGTTAAGCCATTTTAGAAGAACTCTATCATTTTGAATAGCTTCAAATACACTTGTTGCATTTTCCTGGTCTGGGCAATAAATATTTATCTATTTTGTCTTTTTATCAGAGATTATTTATCTTATCCATAGTACCTTTAAAATCACTGTTTTGTGGGGAGGGGTATTGAGTTTTCTAAAAATTCAACTATGTTTTAGTATTCATAAAATACTTGGGAAGTGTGAGAAAATTCTCTCTTACACAACTACACTTTTCTCCAAATCTTTAAATAGCTTCTGAAAGCTTAGTTTGTGTAATTAGATCAGTGACAGCTAAGGAAGGGAGACGTTCAAAGACTGGCTCAATCAAACCACTAAACCAGGCAAGTGGAAAATTCCATTTTGTTGCCTTGAGTTAGGTAAGTTATTACCTGAATATGTATGCACATATTTATTTCTATGTTTATTAATTTGAAGTTCTTCATTTCTCTTTTAGCCTTTCTGTAGCCCTTATTTAAACAAGTTGGTATTTTTGGTTTCATTTATTTAATCCTTAGATGTCATTCCTCACAGTGAGGTTTCTTTCATCTTCTTTCAATATTATTTAATATTATTGAAGGGTGCCCACCTATGGACCTCAGTGTATTAGTCATACTAAGAAAAGTTCTGTATGAACCCTCCAGAAGTATTGGAACTAAACTGGATAACACGAACTCAAATGAATACAGGGCTGATGTGCATATAGTTGGATAGCAATGTACAATGGATGATTCCATTTTTGATTATTTGTGTGTCTTCATGTACAACCAGTGTGTGCTATTGGTCATAGGACATAACCTAGAACCCACAGGTCCTTGAACTGATTTGGGGGTTCCGTATTAGCTGAAGTTGGGTGAAATTTGTATATATTTGTTCATGCATATATTTCTTCAGAGATACTGTTGCTTTCAGGAACTTCTCAAGGGAGTTTTAAATCCCTAGAAAAGATTAAGAATCACTGTCTTAACCAAGAGATATCTAGCTTGGTATTTAAATGTGTGCTTCAGCAGACTAACAGAAAACATGAAAATGCAAGCTAAGGCCAGATGCAGAAGAGAGTGTCAAATATTTCCAGCAGTCCTAAAGATCCTTAAGAGGGCAAAAAATACTAGCATTTGTTGACTACTACTATAAGTCAGACACTGTGTTGCATGCATTTCATACTCATTAAATTTTGACTACAATTCTGTGAGACGATAAAGGATTCTCCTTTACTCCACTTCACAGATGAAAAAAATTAGGGTCAGAAAAATTAAATACCTAGCAATTAGACCTCAACATTTATTGATGCAATTATCTGCACCAGCCACTGTTTCATGCATTATTTCATTTAATCTTTACAGCAACCCTATGAAGAAAGCGTCATTTTTATTTAATAGGTGTGTAAACTAAAATTTAGAAGTTTGTGTTGCTTACTCAAAACTGCACAATTAAGGAATGGCAGAACCAAGATAAAATCAAACAACAAATGCAATAAGTGCTATGTCCATCATCATTATAACAGATATGACTAAAAATTCATACTGTTTTTACTAAAGCACAACTGCTAAGTAGGTAATAATGATAATTCACAATCATATCCTACCAAAATGATTTTACATCTTAAAAGGGATTAACAAGTAGAGAGAATGAATTTTTTAGAAGACCTGTAAGAATTAGGCCAAACTCTTAAGATGAAAGATGAATTCAAGCATACTTTTACAAGCTTAGATTTTCAAATTGAAAGGAAAGAACCTTGATACAATCTAACCCAGCTACTTCCTCATGTTGAGTCTTCTCTATGTCCATCATACCAGTATCCAACTCTTGCTTAAGATTCTCAATGGGTAGGAAACTCACTATCTCTCAAATAGCCCATAATAACATTTTTAATTTTTATAATGATGAAAATTATATAGGGAATAAATTATGTCCTGAACTGGAATATAATTCAACCAGGTTTGGCACCCCAAGCCTGTACTCATTCAGGGCAGGCATACGTTCTCTTCCAATTTTCATTCCCCTTAAGCATCCATCCCCTCTTACTTAGGTTTAGTATATCTCCATTTGTTTCAAGATTGTTTTTACTCACAAAAAATATGGGTGCAAAATGTCAAAGATCTGTATTCTGTGTTGTTGACTGCCAACAGCAAGGTGATCCCTTCTTTGATTTTCTTCTACCATATGTGATTTTTAAGTCTTTTTTTTTTTTTTTGGTGCACTTGACATTATGTGTACACTGTACTTCCTGTATTAATCAAACATTTATTGCTCCCTACTTTATAACACGCACTCTGTTGAGTGAAGAAGACATAAAGACACATTTTCTTCTCTCAAGGAGACCATAATCTAGTGGAAGAGACAGGTCAGCAGACCTATGTCAGTGGAAATAACAGCTTCTCTGAGAGTACAGCATACAAGCAGTATGCTCCCAGAGGAGATGAGTGCTGGGATGCTTACTGGTGTCCTTCATAACATCATTCTCGCAATGCCATGTTAGTCTCCTATATTTGTACTGATTTCTAAGACTTTCTTAAAATTTTTGTTTCAAGTTTTCCTGTCCGTTTAGAGTCTAAATTTATCTGAGAGCTACTTTTGCAGTCAGACAGGTCTCTTTGGGAAACTGATCCTTTCCTTACTCATCAGAATCATTTGTGATTGCAGAAATAGAATTTCATTTGTGGTAACATTTTTATCTTTTAGAAGTTTCATAACACATTGTGATTCATGATTCTCATGTTTGTTTTGTTGATTAAAAAAATCAGAAAAATAATTTCTCCTTCCCTTCCAATATCCCTATTCATTTCTCTAATATTTTCCTGTGTGATAATTGTCAGGGTCACTCTAAATTGGCACACTGGCATATAACGAGTGAACAGATAACACAGGGGGAAATGTTGGCAGTGAATTATGAAGAAACAAACACAAATTTCCAATAAAAATGTATTCTTTTCCCCAGTGTGTAAAAAAAATATAAAGAATAAAAGATGCTTTCAAATTTTTAATCTATGTCTTCAAGTTTTGATCATGATTGATCATAGAATTGATAATCTAGTGATATCTTAAGCTTTCTATTGACTCATTTTTATCTGTGTAGGCCTTGTGCAACCTGATATTCTCCTTTATTTTCCATGACATATTTGCAGCATAATACACTTCCAGAATACATTAGAAACTCAAGCTTCCAGACAAATCATGTAGAAGCCTTCTGTATCCTGTGGCTCTGCCTATGCCACCTGAAGTCTTCATAGATAGAATCTTTTCAACCATATTTAGTAAAAAAAAATCACTAGAATTCTCAACCATCATCTTCTTTCATGTCATCACAATTTAAATTTTAGAGAAAAATATAGCTTTTTCTCCAAATAATAAGTATAGTATAGTAATCCAGATCCATCTATGTACTTTCTTTCAAATAACTGAAAGAGCTTTCATCAATATTATCCCATCCTGAAGATGGAAGTATTGGTTTTACAGTTACCATATTTTCTCTTCAAACATGCCTATGACATTCCTATTATTGTTTTGAAACTAAGTAACTGTCCTATCTTCCAAACAAAAAATTACATAATATTTTGCCTTTATCTCCTTTTACTTATCACACATTTTGTTACCTAATATCATCATATGCCCCTTATAATATATTTCAGACTGTATCACCATCACATTGTTAAAAATCCTTCCACAAGAACCTATCTCTCTTGGAGAATTAGCTTTTAGCCCTCTGCATTCTATATTTTACCTCTTATCTATTTTGAGCTGTATAATCTAGCAAAAGTCACTAAATGGCATAAAAACGTGTTTATCATACACTGATTATATATATAATAAGTTATCCTATATACTTCTTAAAATTAAAAACATAATTTAGGTTCATTTTTCTATACTCCAGAGGACATACAAAATCAAACTGTCCCTTTGCTTTGGTTTAGTCCCTTATGACAACTTATCCTCATCCTTAAATGTATTAAACATACATGTGATATCTGGGAAAAAGTAATTTTCTATCTTCCTTCTCCCCTGATGGAATCCAGCCACTGTGTGTAGGCTTCACCTCCTAAGTAAATTCTGGGGCATGTTGTCACCTAAATCAAAAAAGAGGAAGTTCTCTCCTGAGTTTGAAAACATAACTTTTCTAAATCTCATTAGAATGAATTCTGTTTGAGAACAGGCAAAGAAGGGGTGGAAGATGACAAAATAAGCTCCGAAAAGGAAAGCACTAAAGCAAGCAATCTGGTGTCATTAATGTGAGAGCTGTCAGGAGTGTAGCTTGTAATAACAGGAACAGATAGTGCCTTTTTAAAGCCTGAACTTAAAGCTTCAACAGTAAGCAGGGAAATGACATTTACATTGAGATGTAAATTGCAGCCAATGACACTGTTCATTTATGTAAGATGAGTTTATTTTGGTGTTTGGAAATATAAATTGAAACCCCGTGTTTTCTCTTAGAAGGACTTACTGCATAGAAAGTAAAACTTAAACTTGTCCCTGACACATCAGGAAAATGTAAAGGCCATTTTATTGCTGAGATGTATTAATGCAGTGCAAAAGTAATCCTGTTTAAGAGGAAATCTAAATTAGTAAGATTATTTCTAAGTTCTCTTGGAAAGGCCATTGCTTTTGAGGCAATGGGAAATCTATAAAACAGCAAAGCCTTCCACACAGAAAATGCAGACAGTTTTCCGTTATCCCTGAACACTAGGTAAACAGCTTCACAATTGTGTGCCCTGGGGACAAGTGATGCATTTCAAAGAACTAAGAGACTGAAAGGGAATTTGAAATGCTATTTAACTTCAATTCCTTTCTCCTGGCACAACTAGATTATGGGTTTTTTTTATCCATACAAATTCCCAGAGAGGATGATTCTTTAATCCTTGTGGTATTGTATCAAAGCAGTCACAACCTTTATCACAAGAAAGTTTCAAAGATCAACCCTAACCCTAACTCCTTCCATCTCGTACCTTGACTAAAACCTTCCTCAGTGGAAGTCCAAAATAATGATTAATTACCATATCCTATGCATTTGTATCTGCCCCTTCAAATGCTCTCTGCATGATTCTATCCCAGCACCCACCACATTGGACAAAAGTTACCCCATCTCTCTCACCTACTATATTGGGCACTCTGATGGCACATAGTGTGCCTTCATAGTGCCTCGCTCAAAATCTAGAACCTAGTCAACATTCTACAGAGGTTGAATCACTATGTTGTTTGTTATGTTTCATTCCTATATTTAAGCTAAATATTTTCAAGCATTTCAGATATTAAGAGGAGTTACTTCTGAGACCTTTTGGAATTCAGCAACATACTTTGCCAACAGCACCACAATAAATGCTTTGTGGTTATGATAATAATGCAAAATACAGTTATGAGTTGCTCTACCATTATTTTCAAGACTTGTCAAGTTGTCATGTTATTCTGCCTAGAGTTCAATCTTTGTGGCTGACTGATATATAAACCATGATTGAAGTTATTTGGGGGCAAACAAGAGCTGCTAGGTATAAATCACACTATTCATTGATCCCACCCCAAACTCCTGCTATAAGTCCCAGTTATGTTGGAATAAAAATGATCAGAATAATAAAAGAAAGCAAATATTAATAACAGCAGTCATTAAAGAAGGTAGAGATAACGTCAAAGCTCTTTCCAGAGCTCATATTCTAATCACTTGAGATGGTGGCAGCTGATCAGACCAGCCCCCTCTGTCACTTTTTACACTTTGGCATCCTGAGAGACTTTGGCAAATCTTGTGTCAGCCTTCCTACAGCCTTGCTGTCCCTTGCTACAGCAGTATTCCAAAATAACATAGAATTCTCCCAAGTTCATGATCAAAATGATTAGTTCATTCATTCAACTAATATTTTTTAAGTTATTGTCATACATCAGACATTTTTTTGACAATCAGACAATTCATTAAAAAGACCATTTTTTTTTTACTATGGAGCTTACACTTAGTGCAGCGAGACAATAAATAAACATTCAATAAATATATAGTATATTAGATGGTGATAAGAATTATGAAGGAAAATAAACAGGCTAAAGTGACCATATAAGTCATTGTGTAAAATAGGAGACTTTTGAACATAAAAGGAAGGGTTTTGTTTTAAGTATTTTATTTATTTATTCATGAGAGACACAGAGACATAGGCAGAGGGAGAAGCAGATTTTCTGAACGGAGCCCAATGGGACTTGATCCTGGACCCCAGGATCACGCCCTGAGCCAAAGGCAGACACTCAACTGCTGAGCCACCCAGGAGTCCCAACAGGGAGTTTTTATAATAACACTAGGAGACATAAACCAGAAGTGTCCTATGTAACCAGGGAATGTAGTTACTGTAGTTGAGGAACATGAGAAATATGAAGGGTATAAGAAAATGGCTTAATTTTTAGGATCTAGAGGTCTGAAAATTATGTAGCTAGCCAACAGGTATTGAATAGCAGGGACTGTTTACAACGGTTTCTCCCTAGTAACTCATTTAATCATTACCATAACATTATGAAGTAGGCATTATTATTATTTTTATTTGATGGCTTGGGAAACATATGCATATAGATTTTAGAGCAGGGTTTTCTGAGGCACCTTTCTCTCATTACTCTCTGGTTCTCTTGCCTCCTCTAGATCCCTTTCCCCACTAGTCTGAAATACCCAGATTCGCAATTTCCCTCTCAAGCCTCTGCATATGATTGCATAAGACATCTAAATACAGTAAATTAAAATAAACATACTGAATTCTGACCATAATTACTGTGTGTGTGAAACTAGGAATAACCATTTTTGTGGGTCCTCCTTAGTGGTTAAGTTCCTTAGACAGAGCCTCTAGTGCTTTGGCGACAAAACTATGTGTTTGTTTTGTTTTGTTATCCCCGTATCTCTACACATTGAGATTTGACACATTGCTTTAAATATCATACTCATTGTTTTTCACAAAAATAAAAATAAATTTCTGAATGTGTGTGCAAGATATTCTTTCATATTTCAAAATAATGTGTGCCACCAAGATAAAGCAGTCTGATATAGAAATATTAAACAAAAAAGAAGAAAATACAAAGTTTTATTTGTTATATAAATCTTTGCATAAACCATGGGTATTAATGGGAATTGGAAGAAAAGTAAAATTGAAAATGAAGTAGATTTATTAGTATTGCAGGATTGTGAGTAATTTTTAATGAGTTTGCATTATTATTAGAAGATTGCACAATAAATAGATTTTCTTTTAAATCACTGAGCACAAGACTTAGTCATGTCTTAGAGTCACCAGAGAGGCAATTTATAGTCCTTAATTTTCTAGAGGCTATGTATATTACATGGTCCTCTTTTATATTATACTTGGAATGGTTTAAGTTCTTATTATCAGTTAACCATTTCAAACTTACATAAAATAACTTTGAGAAAGAGAACAGAGTAGAAAAATTGTTAAAGGCTTTGATGAAATCAGTAATGAGTGTAGACTACGATGAAGTAGTGTAACAGAAACATTTTTCAAGTAATATTCTATGGCTTGATATCCAGTCGATTTGTGTATTTCGAGGGATACCTGGAGAATTTTCTGTACTGAGATAAGTGTCTGGTAGTTCTTCACTGATAAAATTTGAAGGTTATGTGTGTCCTACTGCTCAGTTTTGTATTAATCACTGTGAAGGTATAATAATCTTTATATAACTCATCAGGTTGAAGCTATAGAAAAAAATATATTTTAATTTGCTCCTTCAATGTATTTAAAATGGCAATTATTTAAATAAATACCATTAATTAATCTGTATATTTTATTAATATATCAATATTTAGTATATATTTTAAATCACAGTTCTTCACAAAAAGAAGTAATTTTTTAACACAAGTAAGGTTAATTAGAGGGTTGAAATAAAGAAGTTAAGAAATTTTACATGTATTATCTTTGCATAGAGACTATAAATTTTGTCATTCAGTACTTAGAAAAATAGGTCTTTGGTTTTGATGTTTGAAAAAATATTGTATATCTATGTTCATTTTTTTAAAATGCCACCTTATCAGTGCTGTACAGGAAATTGAGAAAGTGCTTTTTACCAGTGTTCTATTATAGAAGATAATGAATAAAAGCAGATACTGACCTGTGAGTGGAAAGGTCACTGCAAGATATTTGTATGTAAGTGCTTTGGAAAAGGAATAATAATACTTATATGTAGACATTGAGTAGTATTTGGTTTAAAAAGTCCATTAAATTTAAACAAATGTTATGCCAGTCCTTGGGATACAGCTTTTAAGGTGTATTATTTTCCAAATATTACTAAACTTTGTCAGCTTCAGCAAGTCAAATAATGCAAGCCATTCACAAGATGAATAATGCTTAAGGATCCCCCTGCTCCACAATCTTTGAGTAAGTCTTAGGAAGCCAGAAGCCAGGAAGAATAAGATCCAGTCTGAAGCTGATCTTATTTAACTGGCCAAGAGCATGGAAGGGCATTCTCTGAAGAGACTTCTTCATTCAGATAAACTATTGAAGCCAATTTGTTCTTGACGATTCTCTCCTTAGTTCAAGAAATCTACCCATACTGTTAGATTGAGTAACTCAACTGTAATTAAGCATCCATTTGAATCTCTTAATCGGCCCTTTCTATGTCCAGAGCCTGGTTTTGGAGAATGAAGAGTTAGGGAAGGAAGACGCAAAATCACATCCATTTCTATTTTCATTCTTTGAGTGCAGACTTTTTCTCAAGAGTTAATATAGTTCAATTAGGACAATGTTAACATATACCCCAACCCCAAATCTCAAAACCGATAATCATTTGGTTGACACTTTTACCAGAATGAAGATTGGCACAACAGTAACCTTGGAAATGAACTCCATAGAAACTGGTTATAGTGCCACTGTTTGCCACTAGATGCATGTGAATGAGGAAATGATTTACACATGCATCAGTGTTTTACAAGACATTTTTCTATAAAATTAACAGTGGTGTTTATGGATAATTTGAGCTAAATAGCTAGTAAGCAAGAAAAATAAAAAGTTCAAGGTAAACCAATACTTTTGATGTAATAGGAGTGAGAGTGTTCCAATGCATTTAACCTCAGTATGTAAGCTTTTCTAACAAGAACATTTGCTTAGTCTTTTCTATTAGGTTTTATTGCTACATTGATTGTGAAACTATAATAAAATCTTGCTGAGACTTTATAACCAAATAAAATGTACTGATAAATGAATCATGTATCACATAATGCATAATGGGTGATGGCAACCACTTTTTAAAGACCTCAGCAAATATATCAATCAATAGATAGCCTAAACACTGTGTTAGGCACAACTGGCATCATAAAAGATGCAAATTTCTTCAACACAATCTGTAATATTGAGTACATGTTATAGAAATATCCCTAATACCTCAAGAAATATAAGTGTCACATGATGGCAAAGATAATAAACAATAGAAGAACTCATGATATTTTAGTAAAAATAGGTTTAATGACAAAGAATACGCCTGAGTTAGACAATGAAGCATGAGACTTTGGAGAGGTAAAACTAGGAAAGAAAGGTAGTAGAGGATACTATGCACCACATCACTGACTGGTGACAGACTGGAAGGAAATTGTTACAGGGAAAAAAAGACTAAGATTAGCCTTAGCATAATTAAGGAACCTAGGTGAAAGAGGAAGACAAGAAGTCTAATGTGGATATTAATAGGCACCAAAGGCTTATATGAAAATATGTATGACCTCATTATGAAGAAAGAAATAAAAGTAAAACCATAGTGAATGCCCTCCTTGCAAACATTACAGTGCAAAAATTAGAAAATGTGATAATATCAAATATTGGTGAGAATGCTGGAGACCAAATGTGCTTATACATTAATGATGGAAGCATAGACTAGTGCAGTTGTTATTTCAGAAATTAATGAAATAGCACTAGCCCACCCTATCATTAAGAAATTCACTCCTACTTTCATACCTCAGAGAAACTACCACACAAATACCATGTAACCATACTGTTGTCACTGCTGTGGTTGTTGTTACAATATTCTGACAATAGGGAGCAGAAAGTAATGTTTTGGGTTTTGTTGTTTGTTTGTTTTTTTAAGACTTATTTTAGATGGGGAGGGGCGAGGGAGAGGAACTGAGAAGCCCAAGCAGACCCCATTCTGAGTGTGGAGCCCAATGCAGGGCTTGATTTCAGGACCCTGAGATCACAACCTGAGCCAAAACCAGGAGTCAGATTCTTAACCGCCTGTGCCACCCAGGCATCCCCAAAGTACTAAATGTCTAAATAAGGAACTTAGTAGAGGCCTGAGTAAAATACAAGTAAAATGTGATAGAAATATATCTGAAGAGATATAAAGCAAACACAAGGAGTAGAAACTTACAGTAGGAAGAGTGTAAACTCAGTAGGATTCTGAGGTGAAGAAAAACAAAATTAAGTGATTTGAAGAAATGAAGATAAAAAATGAAAATGGAGATCAAAAAGGGGTTCATAAACTGGGAAGCATTCAACTCTTAATCCCGGGGCTCCCCAAGGAAAGGCAAATGGCCAGCCTCTATATTTTCTTGGCATATAGTTGTAATTCTATGAAAAAGGAATCAAATTTGGTTTGACATTATCTTATATATATTTTTAACAAGTACTTTATAAAACATGACTGAAATCAGCAGGATTATAAGCCTAGAACCTTTTGTGTTTCTCTTTTCCTTAAATAGATCTGAAAAAAGCATGGGAAATGGGCTGGGTTCAGAGCCCGCATTGTTTAAGAGGCAAGGACTCTGGGCTGAAAGATGCTAAAGCCAAAGCCGATGGGAAGAAATGGGTGAAACCAGATTGAAACAGTGGGAAGAAAATTTGGGGCAGGCAAATCTGTGCGATTCTAGCCCTTTCCACATGCACATTAAAAGTTAATACTCAAGATTCTTGACTGCTGACAAACATTTATCTTTCAACTCTGAGTTGCAAACTGCTGTATTGTGTTTGATTTAAGGCACAAATGGAGGTTTCTACAGGTTCCTCTCACCTGCATGGAGCTGGCATAAATGAGGAAAAAGAGCTTTTGTTTTACCTTTACACATCTTCTTAAAAAGAAAATAGAGATCACTAAAAAGCTATGGAAAGAGGTAAGAGGGTGTAATAAAATGGGTATTATTTTTCCTTCATGCCTCCACATGGTAACTCCTTTATGTAAATCATTCCTTTATTGCCTGACTCCTTTGGCTGAGTCTTGAGAAAAGAAGTGGCAAAGACCAGACCACTAAAAGTAGCCACCACATAGTGGTGGCCATGAAGGAGGATTGTTGCAGGCTGATTGAACTACAGGATGATGACAGAGGCTGTAGATCCCAGCTTTGTTAAAATCAGAGGAACTCAGGCATCTTTAATTTAACTGATTCAGAATCTGTATGCTACCTGAGCAGTGGCATGAAAACCCACTGCAAGTTCTTCCTCCTGCTCCTGCTCTGCTCAAATCCACCCTATGACATTATTTGGGCCATGTCCCTCTCCCTTTTAAACCTCATCCTTGGCTCTTGGCCTAAAATTTCATCCTCTACCTCAATTCCCATCATAATCCCCTCATTTTTAACATTCTGATTCTATTATAATGGTTAATGCCCTGGGCATCATTCTGTTTCTGTGGAAGAAGTCCACCCTTTATTCCTCCCTTGAAGCATGCAAGTATTTGAGGAGTTGTGAAAATATTGGGTTGATGCTTTCACGAAGGGCATTAATGGCAAAATAAATATAGAGGAGACTCCAGAGTCTAAGGTCTTTTTTGTATGAGAATTGAAGTGGAATCTTCTTTGCTTTTCTTCAAATTATATGGACTATGAATTGGTCTCATCATATGAATGACCAGAATTCACAACACTGCTTGAGTAGCCTCTCATCTTGTCACTATGGAAAGGGAGTTTCAGGACACTGTATGAACTCAAAATGTCACAAAAAGCATTATGATTATTGACTTTCATGTGAGTTGCTTACAATTTTACACCTAATTACTATGCTGTACAATAATGATTATGTAGACCATTAAATGTTTCATTAACATTTTATGTCTTTTATTTGATTAGTACAGCAAAATCTACTCATGTGTGCTCCGTGTTCATAGTTTATTAAATGTACAACATAGTTTCCTGCCCATAGAGCTTGATTTCCCCTAATCCAGGCATTAGGAAATTTTAAAAGTATTTAGTCTTTTTTTTTTTTCTAATTTCCTTTGTGTGCCTTATTTTGGAGCAAAGAGAAATAATTATCAGAGTTACCTGAAATTTCATATGAATATAATGCATTAAAAGCTGACTTAAAGCATTTTGAGAAAATGAATAATTTGGGTATTGTTATAAATGAATTAAGTCTTTTGGCATCTCAGCTCTAGAACTCTTAGTGGCATATATCATGAGTGCAAATATCCTCATTCTGAGTTGTACAGTTCAATTAATTTGACTGTGTGTTAATTGGCAGCATACATTCTTCTTAATGGTGACAATAAATAGAAGCATGTCCTTCTAAACAACATAAAGTAACCTTGGCTTGAGAACTTTATAATAATTTATTCATTCTTCTTAATAAATCTAACAGAATTCTATTTTACAGTTTGAAACATTTCATGCATTTGATAAAACGTTGATTTCACATAATTGATTTATGGTAATTAATTCAAATTCAGGCCCAATTACTAATCTTTTTTCTTCTAGTAGAATCACTCCAAACATCACCAGATATAAACCATCTTAAGAGAGTAACTTAAATTGAGATGAAATAACTTGCTCTGTTAAATTAATAATTTAGTGGAGATTATATTTGAGCTCTCAAGCTGGTAAAACCTAGTTCTTGCTCAGCTTTTGCATTTCCTAATGGACTTCAACAAAATGGATCTGTAACCCTCTGCTCATGTGCATTATTCTAAATACCCTTTATATATCAATTATATTGCCATTCTGCTTTGCTTGCTTGTTGATATTCTTAGTTTCTTTAAATAATTTGAACACTTTAAAAAAATAGTTCCAGGTCTACTGTGACCACTTAGCTCATTAATACAATCTAATTTTCATTAATACTTAATTTACATAAGAATTTATCCTCAACACCCCATGCAGTTTGAGATATTTTCCCCTCATTTTTGACTTGGCTACTTGTAACAATGAAAGGAAGAAATTTTTAATTTGTTGTAATCCTAAAACATCTTATCTTTATCATTGTCACATAGATTATAATGATGCAAATTCCATTTGTTGCAAGAATATGAAAACAGTCGCAAACAATAAAATACAGCACTTGAAATTTTAAAAAATATATATACACAGTGCATTTCTGTGTTTGCCACTCCTAAATAACAATATGAAAACAAATAGACTGACTTATCCCTTTAAAGATAAGAAAATACAATCACAAGAGGATAAAGAAACAATATAAACTGACTCTCCTTAAAGAGCTTTAAGTAGTTAGCAGCTCAGCATTAATACAGAAAAACAAGGGGTCTTGATAACCACAATGGTTAACTTTATGTGTCAGCTTGATTAGACCATGGTAACCAGCTGTTTGGTCAAACTCTAATCTGGATATTTCTGTAAAGGAATTTTTTAGGATGTGATTAATGTTTACAAGCAGTTGACTTTAAATAAAGTAGATTACTCTCCATAATGTGGATTGGCTCTATCTTATAAGTTGCAATGTTTAAAAGACTAAGGTTTCCTGAAGAAGAAGAAATTTTGCCTCAAGATGGCAACATAAAAATTATGAGTTTCCAGCCTCAACTCAAGACTGCAAAATCAACTCTTACCTGAATAACCAACCCACCAGCTTGCCCTATTGATTTTGGATAGCCACCTGCCATCTCTGAGAATGACATGAACTGACTCCTTAAAATATAGATATATTTAGCTGATTAGTATATCAAAATCTCTTTATAATAATTCATAAACAACTCACCATTTCATAGGCTGAATCTGCAAAGAAAAAATTCAGATATATTTACTTAAAAAGTATCTTCTAAGGATGTCCCTGAATGTATGACATTTGCTGCTTGTCTGTTTTAAAAATCTTTGTATTTATAGAGTATCTGTCATTTACATTTAAATGAAGATGCCAATTACAGCACAATTCCACTGAATAAAAACTTATTCCTCATTGATGACGCTTTGGTTGTTTCTTTGTACCAAGGCAGCTATGGCATCAAGCATTTCCTGTGCAACTCATAGGAGCTTAGCATTATTTGAATCTAATATAAATATCCCTATAAATCCTAAGTGAAGGAAGTCATTTTCAAAATCTTGGACCAAATACAGTGATCTATGGTTGAATCAAGGCAATGCTGAGTACAACATGATGTCTGCTGTGCAGACTTATCCCATGCAGTTACTTCCATCCTCATTGGCCTACAAGTATCCCAGGGAAATCTTCAATTAAAAAGGAAAAGAAGGGGTGCCTGGGTGGCTCAGTGGGTTGAGTGTCAGCCTTCAGCTCAGGTCATGATCCCGGGGTCCTGGGAGGAAGCCCCACAACTGTCTTTCTGCTTGGTCAGCCTGTTCTCCCTCTCCCTCTGCTACTCCCTCTGCTTATGTTCTCTGTCCCTTGAATAAATACAAATAAATAAATAAAAAGGAAAATAACTTAAGAGTTCATTCACATAATGCTTCCCCTGGGATACAAGAGCAAAGAAACAAATGATTACAGATGCAGGAAAAAATGGATTCTCTTCAATGCAATGGTATGGCATTGGCCACACACTATACAACTCCATAACAGGAGGTGCAGGTGACAACAATAGTGATGGCATCAGGGTCTGAGACTGGCTTAAGTATAGGTGTTGGCAGTTAGGGTTGCAGTATCTCTATCTTTGCTCTAGCAGTTTCCTTTCATTGAAGTTTCTTGGAGGTATAACACAGTTTTGGACCTCCTAGGGAGCTACTTTGCAGCAGTTCTCACCACTTTGATGACAATAGGATCCAACATTCAGGTGATCCTGACTGCAGGATCAGCAAGAGAAGTCAACTCAACTACCAGCCCTAGTGGCAGGAATAAAGATTTCTTCACAAGGCTTGTGGAAAATAGGCCCTTCTGAATGTACTTTAATCTTTAGTTAGTCTCAAACCTTCATCTGTCACAGCATACTTACTTCCTCATTACTTTCCCACCACATATGCTTCTATGATGCTTTGTTATACTCCTTCAATGAGCACATCACACTTTTACTTGTTTAGTGCCTGCCTCCTTTCCTCATTCATAATTGGCAGAAGAACATTTACCTGGCTTGTCTTGTTTACTGTTTTACCTCCAGAGCCTGGCATATAACAGGTGTTCAAAACCTGTTTGTTGGGATGCCTGGGAGGCTCAGCGGTTGAGCATCTGCCTTTGGCTCAGAGTGTGATCCTGCTGTCCCAGAATTGAGTTCCACATCGGGTTCCCTGCATGGAGACTGCTTCTTCCTCTGCCTCTGTCTCTCTGTCTGTCTCTCTCTCTCATGAATAAATAAATAAATCTTTAAAAAAAAACCTGTTTATTAAATTAATAAAAAGAATGTATTGGCCGGGTGAATGCCAACATCCCCAAAGGTCTTTTTTTTTTTTTAATTTTTATTTATTTATGATAGTCACAGAGAGAGAGAGAGGCAGAGACATAGGCAGAGGGAGAAGCAGGCCCCATGCACTGGGAGCCCGACGTGGGACTCGATCCCGGGTCTCCAGGATCACACCCCGGGGCCAAAGGCAGGCGCTAAACCGCTGCGCCACCCAGGGATCCCCCCAAAGGTCTTCCATATGCAAACAAAACCACCTTCAATATAATAGAATATTCTATGGCACATAAATAGGGGCTGAGCTCTATCTCCTAATTAGACATAGGAAGTCTATGAGAGACTTAAACTATGACCCCAGTCAGGGTTTACACTCATGCATATAGATGGCCACAATGGTATTGGAGAGGACAATGGTAGAACTAGAGCAAGTCAGATGGTCAGGAAACCCAACTTACCCATGAGGTAAAATCACTTTTAAACCAAATGTTTCCTTGGCCCTTATATACACGGACCTTACATAATGTTAATTATACAAATTGCTTTGTTGAAAAGATAATGCAGAAGGATGCTGATAGAAAATGTTCAGAGGGCTGAATGAGAAGCTCCTTGCCTTTCAGTTCTTCAAGGGACAGCACCAGCTATAACACTGTTCACTTTAAGACTTAAGAGACAGATCTTCATGAGCTCTTTGTACATCTACCTCCCAGCCTACTTCTGTGGCATCAATATTGTTTCCACAATTGGCATAAGAAACCAAGCCCCTTTGCTTTGAGCAAACTTTTTCCCCGAAGCTCTTTTAAATGGCTACTTTCTGGTGTTCCTCCTCACATCATGGATATTACTACAATAGAAATGGTCTTTTCCTTTTTTATTTCACAGAAACATGGAAGCAATGGGAAGATAATTTATATTTTCTCCCTAAACTATACTTCCCAATCTACCTGCATTTAGAAACACAGGCTCTGATGTTTTTCTTCTCACAGAGATGAACTCCCCCACTTCTTCCCGGGATTCCACTCTCTCTCACTTGTTTGCCACTCCTCTATCTTCTTGTTCTCAGTAAATAATATCACCATCCAGTTTCTCAGGCTTCATTTAGCCCTCGATTCTTTGTTCTCCCTTACCCTACAGTTTCCAATCCAATAAGCCCTGCAAGCTCTGTCCCTGAACTATATGCCTAAACATTCACTTTTTGCTACTTCCTCTGCCACCACTCTAGCCCAACCACCATCAAAGACTCCAGTGTGATAGCTTCCTTCTAGATCTTCCTCATGCCGATCACAACCTCCAGAACTTATTTTTCATACAGCAGCAGATATTTGTAGTATTCAGCTGAGTACATCAGTTCAATGCTCAAAACTTTCCAATGACCTAAACCCTCCTTTACTGAAATAAAATCTTAACCATTTCACATGGCCTACAAAACCCTACAAGATCTCATCCCTCTTTTTATCTGTATCAACAATACATAATTCTGATCTCATGGATTCACATTAAAAGCAAAGGGCATTTTCATCTTCCTTTCTCATTTCTGCCTCAAGATCTTTCTTATCCCACTGCCTAAAATATTCAGACTGAAGACCTTAAAATGACTCATTTTCCCCAGCTTACTGAGGATTTTGCTTCAATGTTAAATATTCAGAGTTCAATCAAAGAAGCAATAAATATTTTTTTTAAGAGAGGAAATTTGTAGGGGAATGCCTTATGTGATTATGAGGCTGGTTTATTGAGTCTAAAGTTTGTAGGGCAGGCCATCAGAAAGGGAAGTTCATGAGTGGAAAGAGACCTCCACAACCATGAAATTGTTGTCATAGGCAGAATTGTTCTTATCCCTCAGGAAAGATTGATTTTAATTTGATTTTAAGGCCTCACAACTGATTAAGTCAAGTCCATCCAGAATAATTAGTGACTTAAAGTCAGTTGATGAGCAACTTTAATTACAGGAGCATCTAGATTACTACTTGGTTCAATAACTGGGAGCAGTAGATTAGCTAAATTAACATATCAAAAAGGTATCATAGTCATTTGTTCAGAGAGATCTTCCATAAGTATTATGGCCATATCAGGACCCTGCCAATCTCTTCATTCTCTGAGTCTATCACCTGCTTTATTTCTTTTGTCATAGCATATATCTCAAGCTGACATTATGTATTTATGATCCTCCAGGAGTTCTAAGAAATCAGGGACTTTGTTTCATTCACCACTCTACGGTCATTTATGATTTTTTTTTAAATGAATGAACAAATTAACCAATGAAATGATCAAGGGGGAATCTTCAGGGTATGATGTAATTAATTCTCTACTCAAAACTCTGTCCTCATTGCTTGGTAATGAATATTGTTAGACCTTTAAAGGACTTGTTGGCAAGGAGAAAATTTAAAGGTGTTTTCTCTATAACCTGAAGTTAGACAATGAGGACCAGTCATGATATGTTTTATTTTAGTCTAAAATGTTTTAAAGGGACTTGATTTCTAATGTATGATTGTTTCACTATGATAGGGATTTCTAACATCTGTAAACATTTTTTCTCTATAATTCAAATCTTAGTTACTCTTTTGACTATGAAAGAACATCCTTTGTAGGTATAGAAATTAACAATGTAATTTTTTTTTTGAAAGGAAAAAGGAGAAGAAAGGAAGGAAAGAAGGAAGGGGAATGGCCTAAAACAAATTCACAGTCCATTTCAACTATTTTGTTTCTTTGCTTATTTTTCTCTTTAGCTTCAAAGAGCAACAGAGAAAATTATATTGCTATTTATAATTGTTGTGTCTTTATTTCAAATAAGTGTCTTTAAAAATACAAACAACATTGGTATCGATAAATTTCACATTATTCAGTTACCCATTAAAAGTAATGGCCTGTGTGTTCTGAAAAGGGTGAGTTGGGGAAAGGATGTTAATTTAACTGATTTGTAGCACATACTGAGATTCTATTATGTGACAGACACAAAATAGGTAGTGTGAGGGATACAAAAAAATGGCCACTGCTTATCTGGATCTCATATTTATTACATGTATAAATCTTTCTCTTGTTTTTTCCTGGATTTACTAAGTACAAATTCCCTTTGCCATACTTACATTTGTTTTGCAATAAACTTTAGCTAAATAAATAAATAAATAAATAAATAAATAAATAAATAAATAAGATAAATAATCACAAACCCAGTTAAAATATGTATCTTTGCACAGGGGCCCTATAAAAACCATTGTTGATGTGGTATGTTTGGACATAAAAATTAAAACCCAAAGCAAAACAAACAAATTCTGAGGCCCTTGAAAAGAAAAAAGCTGTGGATATACTGAAAATAAATACTTTATCAACCAATTCTCTGGGTGGATGAATGGATGAATTATTCCCAGGAAACAGTAAGTTGGGTCCTTTCAATGGTACAGCATGTCTCTTTCAGGCCACTCAAGGCTTATTCAGAAAAGGAAGTTGCTGTCTATAAACTGTACCAGAGAGTCAAGGGATCAAAGCACTTCCCTATCTCACTCACCAGGAAGGTCTGGCAGATTGAGAATGTTCCAGAAGAAAGCAAAGGTCTCCTTGAATCATACCCGGTGTAGAAAATGGGAGATGTTAAGAAAAACTCCTTTGAGACCATCAGTACACAAAGATTCTTAGCAGACCAAAAGTCAGAGTTCTCAAATAAATGATTCTCAGTGGTCTAACCCTTTACATCAAATTCCTACTAAAAGAATTCCAGAGCTTACATTATTGCCTTCCCAAAGCATATTAATTCTTTCCATCCTTATTTAACTCTGTGAAGTAAATACTATGTTATTATCATTTTATAGGTGAGAAAATTATATACAACAAAATCAGGCAATTTGCCCAATATAACAAAACTTAGAAGTAGGGGAAGAAGATCCCAGGCAAACTTCAGAGGATAAGCTCTTAATCACTCTATAATATTTCTTTTATAAGGTCATTTAGGTATCCTCATTTTATTCAGAAAAACTTTCTTCATTTACAACATTTATCACATCTTATAATTATACTTCTAGTTGTTCTCATTGATTTATTATCTGTCTGTGCCTGTGGTCTCTGGTACCCTGGGCCATATCTATATAATGTACTTCTGGCACTAAGAAAAATCATCATAAAGATGTCTTAATTATATGAATGAATAAATGAGGAGCCAAATGCAGAAAAAATTGCAGAAAATTGTTTTACCTGATATCATTTTTTTTTTAAGATTTTATTTATTTATTCATAGAGACACAGAGAGAGAGAGAGAGGCAGAGACACAGGCAGAGGGAGAAGCAGGCTCCATGCAGAGAGCCTGATGCAGGACTGGATCCAGGGTCTCCAGGATCACGCCCTGGGCTGCAGGCAGCGCTAAATCGCTGCGCCACCGGGGCTGCCCATATCATCATTTTTCAATAAAAACAATTGCAAGCAAAACTTGCTTTGGTACCAAATTGACCTAGGAATTTTTGTTCAGTTGATGGTCATTTCAAGGGGCACACTTAAAGGGATTTCATGGCACCCATCATTTACTCACTATATTCAATGAACCACAGCTCTGTTTTACTGCCTAAATAGAACTGATGCTTCTTTTTAATTATAAGGCAGATTTCTTATATATTACATGCATACTGCTTTTACATCTATTCAACCTACACTACCCATACCTCTTCCCTCTTACTCTTGGCAGGTAATATCCTGAATTATATTCACAATGATTCAGTTCCTCAGTCAACATGAGAAACACAGTCCTGATAATATTGGCCTCAATATGGAAAAATAGATATCTTTTTTATAAATTAATCAAAGCTATAAAGAAAAATTTGCGGTGATGTTTAAAAAGAATTTTAAAAAAGTATAAGAAAGTAAAAACAAGAAATATATGAGAGAAAAGCAAGGCCTTGGAGGTATCAAAAGAAAATTTTCCTTCTGATCTACTTCAGCTAGCCAGTGACAATCTTTTTATTATTGCCAATTTCTCAGACCCTCACTTTTAATGATTTTTTTTTAAATTTGAGGATACCCTGTGCCTCTTATTAGACTGCAAATGCCTTAATGTTAATGGAAGGAACTATCTTCTATATATGTGGAGAGGCTTAAACACTGGAAAATGGTCAGGTCTCATGGGAGAGAATATACATATAATATGCATACATGTGCATATGCATTCAACATACATCTCGAGGCCTATACATGGTCAGTGCATAGGAGGAATACTGAATAGCAAATAGGAAGAGACAATTTATAGGCACAGGAGCTATGAAGGAGCTGTGTGGGTGAGACAAAGAAGAAAGTGTCCTGGGTATTCCCAAGAAAGATAGAAACATGCCTAAAACAAATTTTAGATACACTTCTGCATGATTTACCTGCATTCAACTTTTGAGAAAACATTTAATAATACCTCAGTTATTCTCTGATATCTCTGAGTTCCGGCTGCTCTTTCTTATTTTTTTTTTCTTCTTTTCTTTCTTTTTATTTATTTATTTTTTTATGTGGGCTCCATTCCCAGTGTGGACCTTAACGCAGGACTTGAACTCTCGACCATGGGATCAAGATGTAGGCTGAGATCAAAAGTCAGATGCTTAACAGACTGTGCCACCCAAGTGTCATAGCCTGCTCTTTACCCACTATAGAATTTGGGTAGTGAAGGAGGTGGGGAGCTCTGTGTGATCGACACATGATTCCATTTCTTAGTACTTTTTATAGGTCATGTATCTTAATGTTTTTGGACTCAATAAATTATTTGAAAGTAAAGAGGAGTAAGAAAGCTGGCCTGAACAGACACTAATAAGGTCTCATTCTGAGACCAGACTTTTTTTTTAATATAAATTTATTTTTTATTGGTGTTCAATTTGCCAACATATAGAATAACACCCAGTGCCCATCCCATCAAGTGCCCCCCTCAGTGCCTGTCACCCAGTCACCCCCACCCCCTGCCCACCTTCCCCTCCATCCCCCCTAGTTCGTTTCCCAGAGTTATGAGAGACCAGACTTTAAAGCCTATGACCTGTTGCTAAGTTCCAATATGTGTAGAAAGTTTATCAAATGGAAGTTGATATGCACTGCTGCCAATATCTTCTACCTCCTTGTAAATCAACAAGCCTGTCTTAACTGAAAAATGACCAAAACCTATTTATTAGTCAACATATTGAATTATTGCTTTCTCATTTTCAGAAATTACTTTAGATCACTTAATTATCCTATAGATAGGTCAAAGGCTAGCAATCTATGACCCATGGACTGAATACCATTTACTTAAGCTTTAAAAATGTGTTTGTAAAATCATTTAGGCAGCAAACACCTCAGAAGCAGAGACTCTAATATTCAATTTGCTTATACCTAACACTATTGGAGTACTATGAATATTAAGCAATTACAAAATGATATTATATGCATATGTCCGAAAATGTGAATTAAATGATTTTCCTAGCTGAGGAACTCAGCTTTCAGAGCACAGAAACACAGCTAATTCCTTCTCATTTGTTACATGTGGGCATGCCATTACTTTAGCTATTCTGATGGCTCAGGAACAGAGATCCCAAAATACAGTGTCATTAGAAACACATCAGTGCTAGGGAAGAATTTTAAAGATAGATATGATTTAGGCAAGAGATAAAAGAGTGTAGATATACGTCAGTGAATTTTGTCCAAGCAGGGCTACCATGTTATATAGTTCTATAACACAAAAGCGAAACTGAAATTTTGCTGCAGGGAGAACAATTTGCAAAGACTAAATGTAAACAACATTCATATTTTACCTCTTGGAATTGTTCAACTCAGCAGCAGCACCAGACAGCCCATCCTAATTTTCTCTGAAGCACAGCCACAGGATTTGCTATTTAGGCATCAAAGATTGTTGTAGGCCTATGGAGCCAAATCCTTTTCTGAGTTTGGGATCAGGCCACCTTAACACTGATTCTCAAGAGTCCTGAAGGTCACTAGCTTTCTGTGCCTTGCTTTTGCTGATCCAGCACTTAGAATTTTCATTTCCATTTTGAAACCAATAAATCAGCATATCTTGCCAGAGGAGTTTTAACCTCTTAAGATGCAATCAAATTGCTCAGTCAGAATGACTCCTGAAAATTGATCTGCACATTGTTAAGAATGGAAGAGAACTTTCATGTTTCTAAGGAATATATATTGGTGATTTATAAAATAATGCTAGCTGGATCCTGCAGGATTAAGTAATGCTGTTATAATTAGAAAGATCTAAGATTATTTGTTCAAATACAGCAGAGAGTTGTCTATCAGTGATATTGGCCAATTGTAGACAGTTAGATAACCAATGTGTTTGCTGATATGTTGTTTTGTAATTATCTTCATGTCATTCTGAATGTTTACGGTCTTTGATCATTGTTAAGAACCATAAAAACAAAATGTGACTTTAATTTCTAAAGTACCTCTGTTAGTGTTTTATATAACATACCAAAGGCTTTGAAGTTGCTTTTGGTTTGTATGGCGTTTGGGGAAGAAAGAAGTACATAATTTCATTATTCTTAACCTGCATTCTCTAGTTTGACCCAATAAACTAGCAATAGATAATTTTCTCCAAAATTATGTATTTGAATAAAACAATTTTAATTTTAACATATTAATTTTCTCATTCAGTGTGTGAGTAGTATTATCAGTGTATTGCTTCTCAAATTTCTCCACTCCAATCTTGTCCGATTTCTTTGGTCAGGGCTGGCCTCATAAGGGAATCCTAAAAGATCATTCATCTCTCTGCTTGAACATTGGAAGGGAGTTAAGAAATGACCACCTCTCTTGAGACCCTACATCTCTCTTTAATGAAGCAATATCTATCTAATTAATTTAATCAGACTATTATAGAGATTAGCAAGGTAACATGTCCCAAGTGTCCAGTGTTATTTAGAGAAAGGCTTTATGTATATGGAAGGAACAGCAGGATTTTATCTATGCATTATTCCCTCAGCCCTTAAACACACTGCTTTTCAGCTTTAGAGCTCAGAATCAAGTGAGCATAATGTCAATGTAAGACTCAGATAAAAGAACAAGTGAATCATCAATCACTAAAATCACTAAGTAATATCAGAAACATGAACATGACAAATCAGTCTGCTATTAGGAATCTCAGAATGACATTTTTTTTTCTTACAGAGTTTAATACTAATTTCTCCCCTTTCAACTGCTGGATGGCATATAAACTGTAATCTATGCATGTTTTGTTAAACCAGCAAGGCAGTTAGTATTGTTTCTCTCTTTCCATAGAAAGGAATGTAAACCTCCACCATCAGGTAAGCGTAACGGAATAATCCTTGCCTCTAAATTTTTCATTGTTGTGAACAGAAAATAATAACATGCTTTTTGTTACTGTTGTTATCACCAACTCATGTTCTGTTTAAAGGCAATTATTGCTAAAATATAAATGGGTAAAGGGAATAGAATAATGAAAGGAGTCATTAAAAGAGTTTTGTGAGCAAGTCTAGTAAAGACAGCTGCAATGCATTAAATTGTACTTTAATTATTTCAAAGTTTTCCTCAGAATACTTAAGGGAGAATTGCAGAAATATTGGAGAGGAAAGGCCAAGCTGTGCGAGGCATTCTGAATGAAAATATAATAAGGTTCTCTACCTCCATTATTTTTCCATGTGTTTTCTGTAGCCCATAGTGGAAGGATAGGAAAGAATGGATACTACTCCCAACCCTAAGCCTCAGTTCTTGGTTGCAAAAGCCTTAAAAATATGCTGTCCTTTGCATTTACTCCATAATTATGGTATGGGCTCTTTATGGAAGGAGATATGAAAAAATCTAAAGAATAATCTTCTAATTTGCCCAGAAGCGTTTTCACTCCATCAGAAACTATGCAAATTCTTTCTTGGTCCCTCAAGAGTTGCAGAAGTTAAAGCTGGTATTAGGAGAAACTTCACTCTTGTTCATTTTTATGAGGCTTTTAAGGAGCCTATGTATAAAGAGAGAAATATCAGCACTGAGTAGGGGGGCCAGGTCTAACTGGTTCCAAGTTGATTGCTAAATGTTCTGATATTTTACAAGTTAATTGTGAAACCATTGGTAGCTTTAAATTGGGCTTGGTAGGACTAGTTACACCATGGAAATTGATAAATACAACACATCAGCATCCACTGATGCTGGACTCCATTTTAGAAGGACTTTAGAAGGACTAAAAGGACTCCATTTTAGAAAGGCTCCATCTCTGCTGTTCCTTCTGCTAGACCCCATCTACTCACATTCCATATTTTGACTCTGAATAAGCCAAGAAGCTATGTTCCCACTTCAAGGAGGAAGCAAGAAAGTTAATCATTCTCTGAATTTTGTCCTAGGCCCCAAACCCCTGATAATACCCTAGTGCTATATCCTAAACATGTTCCAGGACATTTGCTTCAAACAAACCTTAGCTGAAACTGGTATCAAACACCCCTAACTTCCTCAATCTATTAAATAACACCTATTGTTCACCTGACACTTGCGTTTCATTGAACCCTACTATGAGTTCCTGAAGGAACACATACCCTAGACTCTTTCCCAACGTAAACACTTAGCTCTAAGCAATGATGAGACTCATTCTTCCTTCTTCTCTGAGTGTCCCAGACAATCCATCTGCTGCTATTCTCTGTCACTCATGCTATTCAATAAACCCTGTTTTCATGCTCTCTGGCTCACATTTGATTTTTATCCTATGTGAAGCCAAGAATCCTCTTGGCTGGTCCTGTGGGACCTTGCCTAGGTTCTCAGACTCAGCCTGTCTGCATCACCACCATGATGGAAAGAGAGATACCTAGCATACTAGTGATAGCCATGTGGACTTATGTACTTTAGTAAAGACACTTGAGTATAAGAGGATTAGTGTAGATACTGGCTACTCCTAAGATGATTAACACAGAAGCTTTCAGAAAGGTGATGAACAGCAGGAGGACACAGAACACAATGCAAGAAAAAATATGCATACAAGTGGCTCAAAAATACACTTTAACAACTTGTGATCATCAGTACCCATCCAAAGATAGGAAACTGCCTTTAAATACCACCATGCTTAATCGTCTTAATTAAATGTTGCACAAAATTGCATGTAATTTAACCAAATTTTACTAAATTTCTCTCCCCACCCCCAAACAATTCTCTTAGTGGTATTCTACAGCCCAGATTTCAAAAAATCTTTTTAGGTGTTCTTAAAGCAAAATCAACCTGAACGTTCTAGACATCACTGCCTCAGGCTTTTGCAAACAGTAGCCTAAATACATATCTGAGAAAATTTAGTTTTGTATTGAGCGGACAGTAGTAGCAAGATACATAACCAATACAGATTTGAAATTAGAGTTAGCATTTATACACTGGTTATTATGTATCCCAAGTATTAACATACTAAATGTTCATAAGAGCCTGTGAAGTAACTACTGCCATTTTACAGATGAAAAGCAAAAACAAACAAACAAAAAATGAAAGCCTAAGTCACAGGGAATTTAATTATCTTGTTAATATTTCATAGCAGCAAATTTGGACTAAGCTATAAACCCAGGTTGGCTCCAAAAGGTAAGAACTTCACCATTATACCAATGCTCTTCATGGAACCATGATGTTTGTGACATTCAGAAGTTCTACTGTTTAAGAATGTTCCAATTCAATTGTTCCTTTTACTAGAATGCAGTGTGTATTATATTATTTTTTAAATAAGCAATATTAGTTTATATGTAGGGATTTTGACATTTTTATCAATTGCTATGATTATTATACTCCCCTGTATAAATGTGAATTTACTCTAATTCAGTCTCATTTAATAGATGGTTAAGAATTTACTAGAAACTACACACTCTACTGAGAATTATGAAAAACAGAAAAGCAGTATGAAGCAGTATATCAGTAAGTAACATGATATCTGCATCAGGCTTCATTACAATAGAAGTTGAAGGCCAGCACTTACTCACTTATAAACTGGAACAAGTTAAAATACAATAAAGTGTTTCCTCCAAGAAAGTTCGTACAAGAGACAATATTAAATCTACATGCAATCCATAAAGATTCCTAGAGAAAAAAAAATAAGACAAAATAATTAAACATTAGCAAAACAAATAAGAAATAAAACATCACTTTGACATAGTGTGTTATTATATAATTACATAAAGGTGAATAAAAAATTATGACAATACTCAAAAGACTTTTTAAGGAAAGTTGATACTGAGGGAAAAAGAAAAAAAATCTAGACTAGATAAGAAATAAAGGAAACATTACACAGAATCTTGAATGAAAAAGAGAGGTGTATAATGTAAGAAGAAAGCAGAGCTATAATACAAAGCTGGGGAAACGAGGGAGACTTGAAATTAAAATTCAAGAAGTCCCAGTATTTCTTTCGGTGGGCTGAAGCAACCGAACTAAAAGTACTGACAATTCTCAGTGTAGACAAACAAAAAAAACATAATTTATATTCAGTGAAAAAAAAATGTTTGAGTTAAATTGATGAAAATATATTTTGAAAGTATATTTGGACATTAGATTGCCTTTAATGATTGTTTTTACTACATTAACTTTAATTTGAATTAAAATAATAACAAAAGGATCCCTGGGTGGCTCAGCAGTTTAGCACCTGTCTTCTGCCCGGGGTGTGATCCTGGAGTCCCTGTCCGGCTCCCTGCTTGGAGCCTGCTTCTCCCTCTGCCTGTGTCTCTGCCCACCCCCACCCCCGGCCCCGTGTCTCTCATGAATAAATAAATAAAATCTTTTAAAAAATAAATAAAAAATAAAATAACAAAATGATTGAATCTAAAGTATTATAAGATCGGTTTCCTAATTTGTATTCATGTTAAGGAATGATTAAAGAGATACTAGGCCTTCAGAAGATAAAGAAAGCAGGACCCATGGTGTCACCTTGAGGAAGAAATTAACTCAGAAAAGAAATGATGGAATTGAGGTGTAGCAAAGTATTTTCCAATGAACAATGGATCCAATACTTTTTGAAAGTCCAGAAATATACACAAGAGAATAAGGCCAAAATGCAATGTATGGGAAGAGAAATTCTAGAGGAATCAAGCAATTTTCATGACAGAATGGATGCTTTTTTGATCCTGTAAGGACATTTATTGACAAATTGTTAATAAAAAGCACTGATAAAATCCTGAAGCCTATTATCAAATTGAATTTTATTTATTTTCAGTCATATATACACAGTGATTAGGCTAATGGCATAATGTATTTGTAGAGTAAGCAACTCTAACCATTGGAACATATAAAACCTGAAATTTCAAAGGCTTAACAAAAATTTGTATCTTATATGTCCAATCTAATGTAGGTCATCAAACTTCCTCTACTTTGTAGTTACACCTTCTGTAATGCTTGGCTTCCAGAGTCACCACAGTAAAGAATGTCTGATCTGGGTGACTCAGCAGTTGAGCATCTGCCTCTGGCTCAGGGTGTGATCCGGGGATTCTAGGATGGAGTCCCACATCCGGCTCCTTGCATGGAGCCTGTTTCTCCTCCCTTTCCCTGTGTCTCTGCCTCTCTCTGTGTGTCTCTCATGAAAAATAAATAAAATCTTTTAAAAAAAATAAGGTCCAGGCCAAGAAACAGTACACATAACTGTCCACATCTTACTGGCCTAAACTCAATTTCAATGACACAACCTAACAGCAAGGAAAGCAGACTTTTCTTATGTGCCCAGGAAGAGAATAAGTGACAAATAGCATTACTTCTGCCAACATATATTATTAAGATATAAGACACAATAATAAATTTATGCTTGGAACACATTCTGCTTTCACTACTTGTGACTCAAAGAGAAAATCAAGAAATGGGATAAACTGGAAAAAATAATCAACAGTGTCTTCACTATGAATCTAAAAGATCCCCGAGGAGAGCAGAATCTGGTTAATGGGTGATGAGCCAGTCTTTACAGAGAGGAGAATGCTATTAACATAAAACACACACACCCCACCCCACACAAACGTATGTATATACACAGACGCATGTGTGGGTTGTGTGCGTGTGTGTGTTAGGCTCTGTGTCCCTGTACCAATCTACATGCACAACTGGCCTCTCTTAAGACTTACCAAGAGGCCATCTGATGTAGAATTACCTGATTATTTTAGGATAAAAGTATACCATAAGAAATAACTTGATATCCTTTCTAAGATTCTTCGAAATTTGTCTCTAATCTGCATTCAGTTTTGCCACCTACTGCTTAGTTCTTATACCTAGCCCTCTCATGTTCCTAAAACTTTTATTTTACAAAGAGATTTACCCTCAGGACAATGCATTCATAAATCTGAATACTCATGGCCATCACTTTTTCCAGAAAAAAAAAAAAAAAGCCTAATGTAATTACTAGGTTTCCTACTCTTTAGAAGAGAGAGAGGTAGTCAACAAACCTATAGTTGTATTTGTATGTTTTACTGAGAGGGAAGGAGACAAAAAGGGAGAAGGAGGGAGGGGGGAAAGAGGAAGGGAAAGAGCTGACTGACTTAGATCAGACAACTCTATCCCCATAATAATTGAACCATGGATGGACACATTATCCAAAGAGGCCAATTTGGGTCACGTCTGGAAATTTTCTGAAACAACCAAGAAAGACGTAGTTTCTCTCAGTTTGCCGTCCTGGGATGATGTAAGACAGTAGACAGAGAAAGCTCTTGTTTCATGATATACAGAAAACTTCAAAATGAATTCAACAAAGGTAAGTAAAATAGCTGAGAGAAGGGCAAAGAGAGAAAGAAGGGAGAAGATTCAGGGGGAAAGAGAGAGAACCTGAATCCTATGTTCTGCCATGACTGAAGCCATTCCTAAACTTTCAATTATTGAGCTAATAAATTCCTACATGCTACCTCAGCAATTCACATAAAGGGTTATATATATATATATATATATATATATATATATATATATATATACACACACACACATATATATATATTAGATGCATATAATATATATATATAATAGATGCATATCTATTTAAGCATAAAACATTTTAAAAGTTTACAAGAGAAAGATGTACATAAGCAGAAACAAACAGCGAAACAAAACAAATTTTATATATATATAAAACAAATTATACATATATAATATATAATAGATGCATATATATATATATAATAGATGCATATCTATTTAAGAATAAAACTTTTTAAAAGTTTACAAGAGAAAGATGTACATAAGCAGAAACAGCAAAACAAAACAAATCTTAAAAAGAAATATTTTGGGATCCGTGGGTGGCGCAGCAGTTTAGCGCCTACCTTTGGCCCAGGGCGCGATCCTGGAGACCCGGGATCGAATCCCACGTCGGGCTCCTGGTGCATGGAGCCTGCTTCTCCCTCTGCCTATGTCTCTGCCTCTCTCTCTCTCTCTCTCTGTGACTATCATAAATAAATAAAAATTAAAAAAAAATAAATAAAAAGAAATATTTTAAGATGTTTCTTATGTGAAGTAGCACTTAAAATGCTTTGTATTTATACAGTCCTTTGTACTTAAATTTTTTCCTATAAATTATTTAAGCTTAATATAATCATATAATTGTTATTATCGTCACACTCTACAAGAAGCAAACTCATGACTCACAGAAGGAAAATGATTTGCCCAAGGTCATGTAATAAGAAATTGAGCAATAATTCAAGCCAATGTCCTCATTTCCACTGTGTGAATACAAAATGTTCATCTTAGAGAACTGTGAACTCTAAGTTAAACATAATAACATACAGTCAAGAGAATTTACTTCCACCTCAAAAACTAATTATAGAGAAGTCATCTTAGTTGCCTTGGTCTGAGTTCACTTGAAAGAAGAGCCTGAGATAAGGACTTGGATACAGGTATTTTATCGGGGAAGGGATCCCAGAGGGCTGGAATGAAGGAGAAGAGAAAAAGACATAGGGAAAGAAAAAATAATACAGGAGAAATTATTGTTCTTGTCATCAATGTGGGCATCTGGTGCTCAACCCCACTTGGGATCACCTGATAGATGTTATTGTAGGTACTCAAAACTTGTGCCTGAAGGATTGGAAGTTGCAGCTTTTATCTATCAACCCTGAATTCCTGCTAGTGGCCACACCTTCCCCTGCATGAGCACCTCCACCAGCTCTTTGATAGCACACAGGAAAGTGGGCCAAGAATACTTGTCCCTGCTACTTAGAGAAAAACTTGAGGCAAAGTTGGGAAAGCCTCAGCATGCTAGTGAAGAGCCCTCACAGGTACAGCAGGAGTCAGAGGTGAGATACAGGGATGCAGGACAAGACATCAACATCTGCTACAGTCTTTCCCATAATGGACTGGCATTAAAATCAATGTGCTATCATTACTCTGAGATCTGATATACACCTGGTAACTACAGAGAGAAAGCACAATGGAAAAGTCTATACCAGCTATCACAGAAAATAGATAACATATTTTTCCTCCTTATCAATTAAAGTTCAGCATACATCTCTTCAAAACAGTTTGCAGTTTCCAAGAGATTCAATCTCCAGCTTGAATGGTAAATAGAGCTATTCATAAGCAAAGAATGAAAATGAGTAAGAAAAGGATCAAATTATTATATATAAATATAAATATGTTTTATTTCTGTCTTTAATCAGAAGTTCTAGCAGATATCACCACTACAAATGACTAAAATACCTCACAGACTAAACTTTTAGCATCTATATCTGGAGAACTTATTTTGGACAGTAGAAAATATAAATATATCTGAAGAGAAATACAAGGATTTATCACATTTTATGTTTATTAAATATAAAATAAATTATTTAACCATAAATTTAAATTATGTACAGAATAAAATTTATATAGTTTCAGAAGAAATTTGGATGTAGAAAATTTTCTATTTAAAATATTCTATTTTCTTTATGAAAGTCTTCATAAGCATCAATACTTTCACAATATTTTTAATATTTGCAAAAAAGTCAGGACAAAACAGAGATTTCTAATGGGTAAGTCATTTATCAGTAGTTAAAACATTTTCTGATATGATGTTAAGCATGCCAGTTACTCAAATTTCCATTCTTTACTGAATTATGCTCTTCTAGTCCTCAGGAGTTAATGTTCAAGATCACATAATAACAACTAGAAATCATTTAGACACACTTCCTATGATAATTTAACTTGAAATAAATTAAGCTAAGCAAATCAGTGGAAAACTATTAAATGCACTAGCATTTAAAATGTTACAAAATTTTTAATCAAAATACTGGAAATGAGATTGATGTTATGAATGTTTTCTACCAAAGTACAAAAGCCTCACACAAAGATTATAAATCTAAAAATAAGAAGATTCAGGGAATTTCCAATATATTCAAGTATATCTGTATAAGTATTATTCATATATGTTTTTTAAATATAAATTAACTCTATGGAGGTATAATTTATATTCAACAAAATATACCCATTTTGAATGCACAGTTTGACAAGTTTTGACAAATGTATTCCAGTAACTACAACCATAGTCAGATATAAGAACATTTTTATGACCTCAAAAAAGTTCCCTTATATCCTCAGCTAGTCAGCTTCACACCATCACAACATGACTGGCTCCAGGCTACCACTCTTATATATTTTTTTGTCACTGTAGATTATCTTTGCCTGATGAAAAATTGTATACAAATAGAGTTTTATGTATTATATTTTTTGTTTGGCTGATGTAAGACCCCGAACATAGAATAAAATTAGACTGGGAATCACTATCCTCCTCACTGAAGAATGACATAGAGTATGGAATCTCCCCTAGGGAATGGCAGGTTCCTTGTTCCAAATTTTCACTTGGTAGATCTCCCTTCCACTTGGGAAGACTCTGAAAAAAAAATAAAGTTTGCTTCTAAATTATTATAGTTTCTACTTCCTTTTAGTCCTTGTTTTAAAATCTGTCAAAATCTAGACATTATTCTTTTTGGGATAGACAGTACTTTGATTCATCTACGCACAATGAACAAAACACTTCATAGCATCAACAGGCAAAACTGATCAAAGGGTATCACATAACAATGTATTTCCTGTCAAAACTCAAACAACATCCTAATGCTACCTGCACAGATTTCAGTTCTCTACCTGAAGAGAGGAAATTTCAGTTTCGTCAGGGGATCCTGAACTCTGAGCAATAGTTGCTTGATGATGATGATCAGAAAAAAGGAAAAGGGGGCTGAATGAAGGTGCAAAAAGTGGGAAAGTAGTAATCTAAACTTTTTAGATTTTGCTGTGGTCAAGGGTTTGGGTCTCCACCTACCCCCAAATCTGCTGAGTTATATCCTTGCAAATTCTCATTTTACATTTTGTGTGACTATTTTTTCCTTAATCTAGTAGAGAGGGATACATATATAGAAAGGGCAAGTCATCTGGGTTTCTACAAGTAAATTTTAAATATGAAATCTGCCTATGTTATTTATTTATTCTCCCTCACTGAAAACATGTAAATGTCTTAGGGGAAAGGTTATGGTTAACTTTGAAATATATTATTTATGAGTGATATTTATAATCTTAGCATCCTCTATTCCCATAGAAAAGGAAAAATCATTATGGGATTAGGATTATGGAATTTCAAGACAATTTGGAGAGGACACCCAGGTTTTCTAATAATAATCTATATGGTGATTCATGCAAGGTGAATACCTTGTCTTAATACCTAAGGACTCCTCCAGAACTTTGTTAGATTTTATTTTTTAGGGTATTTCTCCAAATTGTTATATATGTAATAATTGAAATCTCCAAGTCTTAAGAAAATCTGATGAGGGATCCCTGGGTGGCGCAGCGGTTTGGCGCCTGCCTTTGGCCCAGGGCGCGATCCTGGAGACCCGGGATCAAATCCCACTTCGGGCTCCCGGTGCATGGAGCCTGCTTCTCTCTCTGCCTGTGTCTCTGCCCCTCTCTCTCTCTCTGTGACTATCATGAATAAATAAATAAAATCTTTAAAAAAAAAAAAAAAAGAAAATCTGATGAATTCTGTCATTGTCATTTACTTTGAAGATCTCTATCCCTATTCATCTTGACCTTGCTCTTCCTCTTCTGAAAACACCTACTATTTCCCCCACTTAGCTCCTCTCTTTATCTCCTCTTTTCAATGCAACACAAGGTCATTGTTAAAGTCCCATGAGCATATAGTTAGGCACAGAAAAATGTGTAGAAGAGAACAGAGGAGAAATTGGAGTCATTGGCATGCATGAAGATTAAAACAGCTTGCATACTCAGGGAGATGGAGAAGAAATAAAGATGAAGAATAGAGAAAACTGGGAAAAGTCATGTAGCCAATTGAAAGATCATTAGAAAAGTGGTAGCAGTGAAGATTGGTGAGATATATGGTACCAGATCTTGGATATCTATCACTGCCAGGCTAAGGAGTTGGATATAAATCTATAGATAATTGACAGTTGAACCTTTTTGAGCAAGAAGGGAGTGTGAAAAATACCAAGCTTTGTTTTAGAGAGATTAATCTAGAAGATACCTGTAACATGGATTTTATATGTGTAGACTTTCTTATATGGCTATCTAATGTACCCTAAAATGCTTCAGTTGAGTGTGTTATGTGGATGTATGTGTGTATAAGTTCACTTTCATCGATAGTTTAAGAGCAGTTGATTAATTTGAATGATCCCAATCAGGGACACCTACTCCAAAATTTATTGGTCAGCTACCTGGAGTTCAAATCCTAGAAATGACTATAAGGTCTTCCATTATCTTTAGCTCCAACCACTGTAGTGGATTTGTTAACTAATACAAAAGATGTCAGATGTTAAGAATAGTTTTGCATTGGTGAAATGTATCAAAGTATCTTGATTTGTCAAGCAGGTTATACTTTTTAGAACAGTACCCTAGGCCCAATACTATTGATTCAACCATCGGTTCAGACATTTAACAAGAGACTCAATCACTGTATTCCAACCAGGACAACTAAATTCTGCTCCTAGAAGATTGTCACATAAGCTTTGAGTTAACCTTTTGTGTGGATTCTCACCAGAATGCCTAAAAGAAAAATGAGATAATAAGAAAAACTTATGACTGTTTTGACTATTATGACTTTTTTAAAAGAGATTTTATTTATTTATTCATGAGAGACACAGAGAGAGAGAGAGAGGCAGAGACACAGGCAGAGGGAGAAGCAGGCTCCATGCAGGGATCCTGATGGGGACTTGATCCCAGGACTCCAAGATCACACCCTGGGCCAGAGGCAGGCGCTAAACTGCTGAGCCACTCAGGGATCCCCACCATCATGACTGTTTTGTCACTGTCTCCTAAAAGATGTTTCCATAAGTAGCAGTAATCTGATACTCATCTTTATCATATTTACTTGCAGGTGTAGCATTTTAAAAAAAGCAAACTTGTGGCTCTCACTTAACTATCAGAGATGACTGATATCTATTTCTAAAAACAAAAACAAAAACATCAAAGAAACATTGATAATTGTGAATGGCCACATTGGCTTGGGCCAGCATGCAACATATTGAAGATGTAAGGCCAATTTTGAAAACACGTGAACAGTATCTCTGTGAGGGAATGATGGTGAACTAGTCCTATTTGGGAACAGAAATATTTGGAAAAGGCTCAAGTCAAAGTCTCTGCAAATTTTAAACCAAAGAAACTTAACCTCAGATTCCACTAAACTTTCCAATTTAAGAAATAAATTTTATTCAATAATATCAAAATAAGGACATTATAAAATGTAAAACATATGAATCTCAAATTTTATTAATTTTGATTAAAATAATAAGAATTAGTAAGAAAGTAGACTGGAAGAATAAAGTAATTAAACAGAAAGAAGACAGAATTTAAAAGACTGCCAGTGGTTTATCTAGAGGCAAATACTACAGCCCTTTGGAAGAGTATCTGGCAGTGTGGGATGATGGAACTTCACTGTGTTATAGAAACACAGCTGCACATCCTGTTCTGTATAAAATGCTATGCTAGGGTGACAGATTGCACGTAGGTGCAGTGTGTACTCAGTTTGTTCTAATAAAGGACAATTTTATGTTTTGCCATTTCTAACATAGTTTAGCCCATTCTGAAAATTACTCTCTCTCCTCTCCAAGGAACAGCAAGAGAATTTTGGACTGCAATATTTTCCTTAAGAAAAAATAAATATGCAATTGTAGATTTAGAAGAAAGGAAGGTAAATATGTATCTCACTCTATATGTTCATCACTCAATAATCCTTTTCCCCAAATTTTGACTGGCTCTATGGTAAGCAGAATAAAAACTACTTATACAAGATGATTCCAAAAATATGAAAAAAAAAACCCTCTTCCATGCAAAGCATTTCTAAAGTACTTAACATTATTACCATGTTTTGAGATGAAGAAATTAGCTGAAGCTATATAGTTTAGCATATAAAATTCTGCCTGGAGCATAGTAGGTATCAGTGAATCAATCATGTTAAATTTAAATGTACATATTGGAGCAAGAAGTAGAGTAAAAGGTAATCAGCTCCTATTTACAAATCAATACAGATTAATTTATTGCATTAGCAACAGTTTCTTCTTATGAGAATTAGTTTGAAGGAAAGAAAAGCAAGGTGGAGTATATCTGAACCCTGTACAATTCCCTAGTAGTGGCAAAGTGGGCAGGTGGACTCAGGGAACTGTCAAAAAGCCAATGGTTATGACCCAACTTCACTAATATCAAGTCTGAATTATCATAATACTAGAAAACATTGCAAATGTTTACATATATATATTAATTCTTACTTACAGAAGGAAATAAAATGCATGACTGGCAACCAACTTGCTTAAGTCCTCCTAATTATTTTTCAAATATTCCTATTCTAGTTAGTTATTGAAGGTTAATATAAATTCAATTTTAGTCTTTAATTTTTGTTTATCTTTTAGCTTCCTGTTGATAGGAATACAGAAATTCAGTTCAGAAGTCATAGTTAATTTTTGCAAGTTGGATCTGGCAAATCTGTCTCTGGATTTTATATAAAGATAAGAAACATTTTTATATCTCTAGTTCTAGAATAAAAACTTTGGCACAATAGACATTCACTCAATAAAGACAAATTTTAAGGTGATGGTATCTTTTTCTCTTGCAACGATAGAACAAAGAAATGACATATTTCCAAAACAAGGGCATTTAAACATGCCATAATACTGTAAATAGGAGCAAAAAAATATATATACATATATACATATGTGTATGTGTTATACATAAATATAATTTTGCAATTAATAGCATATTTACATAATGAAAAACATAAGAGACTTCAGTAAGAGCAGTGATCCCTGAAAGATGAAAAGCAAACAAGTTGAGTCCTACAAAAAGCTTACTGCCTAGGAAAGTGTCCAGGCTGCAGGACAGACAGAAGGGACCCAAAAAGAGCCAAGCAGTCTCCCTACATGGAGAAAAAGAAATATGGCTAGAAGTCACAGAGCAAAGGAACACAGGGGATAGAGGTAGAGAGAGAACTTGAGACATCTTCAGAAGCTCTCCCTCAAGTATTCAGCCATACACTGCTGCAGAAATGCAAGGAAACTGAGACTAAGAAGAGGGCTGCCCCCAAAAGCTTCCAGTAGTTAATTCTCAACTGGGGCAATTTTTTCTCCTGAGGATACATTTGGTAATACCTCCAGATATCTTTGCTGTCATAAGCTGTGGGGAGGGTGCTACTGCCATCAAGCAGGGGTCAAAGATGCTGCTAAACATGCTGCAGTGCATGGGAGATTCATGGGAGATAATTCACAGTTGTGAATTAGCAGCACCAAGGTTGAGAAACTCTGTTTTGAAGAAAACAAGTATGGAGGGCTCACAGAGGGCTGGAATATACTCATACATTTTCTGCAGAAAACCTCATGATTCACAGACCTTCAAATAGAATATTGAGCAATGAGATAAATGGACCCAAGATTAGATACCGACCTAGTCTCATCTAACAAAACATAAAGCACCTGCCAACAAAATTTTAAACTATTTCCAAGTAACTTAACCACAGTGTAAGACAAATCTCAGTAATATTTTCAGACATACAAAACATCCAACACATGACAAGATAAAATGTACCATATATGAATCCAAAATAAATTACCAAGCATTCAAAGAAATAAAAATATATGACTCATGAAGAAGAGAAAAATAATTAATCAAAACTGTCTCAGAAATGACATAGCTGATAGAATTTACAGTTCAAGCATTAAAATGATTACTACAAATGAATTCCGTATATTCAAAAACTAGAGGAAAGACTGACATATTAAGTAGACATGATGATGTAAATTAAAAAAAAAAGACCCAAACTGAACTTCTAGAAATGAGAATAACAGTTTGATATAAAAATTATACTAGAAGGGATTAAAAAAGAGACCTTGTAGGAGAAAAAAAAAAGTGAATTTGAAGACTTAGTAATAAAAATCACTGGAAATGAAACACATAGAAAATATTACTTTAAAAAAATTAAAAGAACATGAGTTGAACTGTGGGAAAATTTTATGAGGCCAAATATTTTTTAATTGGAGACTCCAAAGGAGAGGAGGAGATACTGTGAGAACTGAGAAACAACAACAGCAACAAACCTGAAAACATAATGGTCAAAATGTTTGAAATCTGATGAAAAATAAAACTTCATATACCCAAAAATCTCTACAAACTCCAAGCAAAAGAGAAAAAAAAGAAAGTTACACTAAGGCATATCATCATCGAATTGCTTAAAACCAATGATAAAGAAAGAAATCTTAAAAGCAGCCAGAGACAATGATCTATTATATACAAAAGAAACAAGATAAGGATGATAGAGGAGTTCCCATCATAAATCATGTAAGATAGAAGTAGAAAACACACTTAAAATACTAAAAGAATTAGGTGGCCTGGATGGCTCATTTAGTTAAGCATGCCTTTGGCTCAGGTCATGGGATTGAGCCCTGCAGTGGACTTTCTGCTCAGCAGGGAGCCTATTTCTCCCTCTGCCCCTAGTGCTTGCCCTCTTGCTCTCTCTCACTCTCTCTGTCTCTCTCAAATAAAATAAATAAATAAATACAGTACTAAAAGAAAAGTACAGTCAACATAGAATTTTACCCAGAGAATATAACTTTTAAAATTGAGCGTGAAATAAAGGCTAAATGCTTAATAATAAATCTGACAAAAAGTGTGCAAGGCCTGTGCACTGAAAACTACAAAACATTACTGTGAGAAATCAAGAGGATCTAAATAAATTGAGATAGATATTCATTTATCAGAAGTACTAATATTGTTAAGATGTATTTATCTTTCTCAATTTCATCTATAGACCAATGTAATTTCAATCAAATTCTGATCATAGGTTTTGTATAAATTGACAAGATCCTTCTAAAATATAAATGTAAGAAGTACCTAAAAGTACAAAGTATCTAACATAACCAAAATAAAAATAAATAAATAAGTACTTAAAATAAGAAGACTGAAGGACTAACTGATTTCTAAAATTATTATAAAGCTATAAATTATTACAATGCAGGTAGTGTGGTACTGGCATCAAAATACACAAGCAGATCAATAGTACAGAATAGAAAATCTAGAAATAGATTCCAAAATTTGTGAACAACTGATTTTTGACAAAGGTGCAAAAGCAATTCAGTAGAGAAATCACAGTTTTTCTAATAATAAATGGTACTGAAAATTGGATAGCCCTAAAAAAAAATAATTACAATCCATACCTTATACTATAAATAGTTCATAAACATAAAATATAAAACTTACAGAATTAAACATAGAAAAAAAACCCTCAGTGATCATGAGTAGGAAATGATTTCTTTTCTTTTTTTTTAAGATTATATTTATTTATTCATTAGAGACACAGAGAGTGAGAGACATAGGCAGAGGGAGAAACAGCCTCCCTGGCAGGGAGCCCGATGCGGAGTCCTGGGACTCCAGGATCACACCCTGAGCCAAAGGCAAATGCTCAACCACTGAGCCACCCAGGTGCCCCGGAAATGATTTAAGAATAGCAACATAGCAACAAAAGCATGATTCATAAAATAAAATATTGGTATGTTGGACTACATAGATGTAAGAACTTCTCTGTAAAAGACACCATCAGAAGATTGCAAAAACAAGCTACAGACTAGGAGAAACATACTTGCAAAGCATATATCTGATAGAAGATTTGTGTACAGAATGTATAAATAGCAGTCATAACTCAATAATAAAAGTTTAATTAAAAATGCACAGAAGACTTGAACAGACTTCATGAAAGAAGATACATGAGTGTATCAAATTAGCCCATGAATAGATCTCTCCTATCAGTGTGTCAGTAACCATTAAGGAAATGAAACATTAGGGATCCCTGGGTGGCACAGCGGTTTGGCGCCTGCCTTTGGCCCAGGGCGGGATCCTGGAGATCCGGGATCGAATCC
Source organism: Canis aureus (assembly GCF_053574225.1). Taxonomy (NCBI): domain Eukaryota; kingdom Metazoa; phylum Chordata; class Mammalia; order Carnivora; family Canidae; genus Canis; species Canis aureus. The sequence goes on from NC_135643.1 coordinate 19,762,623, forward strand.
CACATCAGGCTCCCAGTGTATGGAGCCTGCTTCTCCCTCTGCCTGTGTCTCTGTCTCTCTGTCTCTCTGTGTGTGTGTGTGTGTGTATGTGTGTGTGACTATCATAAAAAAAAAAAAAAGAAACATTAAAGCCACAAGGAGATAGCTTCACATTCCTGTTATGAGGCCTATAATACCAAAGACTAATAATACAAAGTAGTGGTGAGGAAAGTGGTGAAAGTGGAACTAGTTCCATTGTTGATGGAAATAGTACCACCACTTTGGAAAACAGTTTGGCAGTTTCCTAAAATTATAAACACATACCTACTGTATTACCCAGCCATTAGCTGTAGGTAGTTTCCCAGGGAAATTAAACATATTTCCATGCAAAGACTTGCATACAAATATCATAGCAAGTTATTTATAATACCCTCAACTGGAAATGACCCAGATATCCATCAACAGGTGCATCAATAAACAAATTGTGGTATTTGTTTCAATGGTATTGTCTTCAATGGAAATCTATTCAGCAATAAAATGGAATAAACAAGTTATATAACTGACAACATGAATGATTTCAAAACAATTATGCTGAGTGAAAGAAGCCAGAGAAAAACCAATACTAACTATACCTTCTTCTAGAATTCTAAAAAATACAAGCTAACCTATATGTTAAAAAAGCAAAACAGTTATTTTCTGCGGATGAGGAATGGGTAAAAAGGGTTAGGAGAGGGGATCACAGAGCAGCAAGAGGAACCTGGGGGGAGAGTGATGAGTATATTCACTTTGATTGTGATTTTATACACACACATGTTTTACAGTTAAAACATGTGAAGTTTATTGTATATCAATTAATCATCTCAATAAAACTGTTGTAAAAAAACAACCTTCAGCTTCTGTGAGATAATTACATAAACCTGTAGAATTTACTATGCAGGTATCCTGCTATATAGCTCATATTCCTTTCAAACTTACAGAAAAGAATGAATTAAGAATAAAATTACATGGCAAAAAGTCAAAGGATGTAGTTTAAAATAATTTCTTTTTGCTCTTGAAAGAAACCACAAACACTGAACAACAGAATAACAGTTCCTAGAATATTACTGAGTTCAAAATCACAGGAAATAATATAAGAGAGAAACATTAACTCTAACTGCAAATTGATCAGTGAATAGAAAAGCAGAATCAGGAAATGGTAAATTTCTTAACATGTCCCTTTTTTCTGCTCTTGAAGTGAAGATTGCCTAAGTACAAACTGAAAAAAAAGAAATATTTTCTACTGCTAGGAAAATTTTAACATAGTCATTTAGAAGTAACTAAGGAAGGGGTTGGAAAGAAATTAAATGCTTGAATCTATTCAGAGGGCTCTCTATAAGTAGCAAATACCCACAGGTCCTAAAGAGCTTCAAACACAATGTGACCTGCCTTATAAATGCCCAAATAGTGAAGGAAAGGTCCTAGACCATTGGTGAATTTTTGTGCAACAAAATGAAGATTATTCGTGAAGAAACTAATGGAAGACACCATGGAATTGCTACAAATAAAATATCTAGATGAATTTATAAAGCACTCTAAGTGCTTTAAGCCAGGGGTTGGGGGACTGAGGTCTTATTCACGGTTTTTGTTTTTCGGGGGGTTTTGTTAGCCAATGCCAAACACATATATACTAGTAGTACTCAACAAATTTTGGCTAGAATATGTGGTTCATTTTTATTTATTTATCTTTAATTTGTAAATCTTAGCAGAGGCCAGGTTTTACCAAATCAAGGTCTTATATCAGGCAATACTGGTATAATAGTAATAATAATAATAAATCTCTCTTCTCTAGCAGCATATTTCTGATCTTCCATAAGTGAGAGTAACAAACTGAATACAGGACAGCATAAGAGAAACCAAATACAACAGAGATATCACCAAGACAACCAGAATAGAGAGGTTCATTAAGACAGAGGCTAAAAGGCTTAGAGTTAAAGCATGACAGAAAAGCAATAAAGTCATAGAGAGGGCCAATAACCTCCAAATTAGTAAATCAATCTGATGCAAAGATTCAAAAGGCCCTTCATAAATCCAAGGTGTTACACTACTGAGAATAGCAATAATACATAGCAAGGGAATAATGCAATAGTTAAAAGTAGTCAGATAGGAAGCTGGGAGATCTTGGTAATACATGGTAGTGGAATTGTGAAAGCACAAGGCATAGCAAAGAAATTGTGGAAATAGACGATTTGATGAAAGGTTGCCCAGAAGACAAGGGGACTGAAAGTTTGGTAAGGAGAGTAGAGGATATCAGTCTGGGCACCACTTTTTAGGGATATCGGGGGTAGGGCACACACATGTATTAGCTGAGGGTTAAAGTTGAATAAGACCGAAGTAAATGAGTTTTATTTTTACCATTGAAACATATGTAAATATGAATTGCCTTGATGCAGAAAGAAAAAAACATATAGGTAGCCAGAAGCTGAGGAGACCAGAATTCTGATCATTTCAACATATCTCCTGTACCTAATGCAGCCATAAAATCGTTCTTCATCACACCTTATAATAGTTTCCTAGAGCTGTCATAACAAATTACCAAGATCTGGGTGACTTCAAATGAGAAATTTATTTTCTCACAATCCTGGAGTTCACAAGCACAAAAATTAAGCTGTTGGCAGGACCACTCTGGTTTCAGAGGCTCCAGGGGAGGACATGTTTCTTGTCTCATCCAGCTTCTGGTGGCTGCAGGCATTCTGTGACCATATCACTCTAATCCCTACCTCCAGGGTCATTCTCTGTGTTCCTCTCTGACTCTTCTCCTTCTCTGAGTTTTCTCCTCCATGTGTCTGTTTTATAAAGGATACATGTGGCTGCATTTACGGCTCACCCAGATCATCCAGGATAATCTCCTCTCAAGAAATATTAAGCAATACTCATTCTTTTGCTATATTATGTGTGTGATACTCCTAAATTCTGGAAATTATGACCTTTCTTTTGTGGGAACTACTATTCAACCCAGTACATACCAACTCTCTGAAAAAAATGTGTGTGTGTGTGTGTATGGTATGTAGCCATAATTTACAAATAACAATAAAATACATAATACTTTTTATTGTAAATTCCATTGATTTTCATGAAATGTTTTCACTGATCTTTGCTGAATTCTTGTATCCATAGCCAAACTACCATTTCAATTAGCAAAGAATGTTGGTTAACATTTTAGTTTATATTAATAAGATGAGGGTAAAATAATGAAGACAAATGTGAGAACTTTATTCATTCACCGATGCAGTGAGCAAATTTCTGCTGAACTGACAGATTTTTAATTCTCAAAGGGTATTTCCTCACGTATTTTTATTCTAGTCACAATGTAACAGCTACAGGAAGCACATCTTTGAAGTTTAATCATTTTCTCCATCAAGTTCTTAAGTCCAGACAATTAACAAAACAATAAGTCAAGTCCTGATTTGTAGCATTTACTGGATTTCAGTAAGTATTTCAACATTTGGTGTAAATATTCCTATCATGACTGAACTGAAACTGCTAATGTGAAAGCATTAAAAGAATTGGAAAGAAATATTTGGTAGCACATAATTATACAGTACATTCTCCATTTAGATACCATAAAGACCTCAAGAATATACATAATAGTACAATACACTAAAATAATTAAGAAGTTATAAAGTTTGATTTGTTTTCAATGTAATTTTAATTTTAAGTTTTAATTTTCATTTTCAATAATGGCTACATCTAACAACTGATTTGCAATATTCCTGAAAATTTAAGTTGACTCTCACTAATTATTATGAGCTGGTTTCAACATATTACAATGTAACATGATGAGAAAGAATCAGAAGAAATGTTTTCAAATCTTTACATCGTTTACACTGAAGTTAATCAAAGGTTACCACTTAGTCAGAGCAGGTACATCTTAAAATCTTTCAATCTTTTCCAGGACTATTGATACAACTCCCACTCAGGGCTGGCCCCAAGGAAAAACACTAACTTTTATATTAAAGGTCTCAATAATTCAATTATAATAAGCAGAACAAGAAGCCAACTTTCCTGCTCTACATTTTGAAAAGTTTCAGCTGTGCCTACTGATGAGTCTCCAGGTGAATTTCCTGAGAGAGCTTACTGATGAATTCTAATTATGCCTAATTCCATATTCACCAACAAATTCAGTTTTATTGTGTGGCATTAGGCAAGTCACTTCCTTTTTCCTAGCAGTTTCTTAATCTACAAAATGTGGATGTCCTACCTCACAAGGGTGTAGTAAAGTATAACAAATTAAAAAATATTACATATCCAAAATGCAATTGCACCATTAAAAACAGTAATTAAGAAAATTAGTAGGAAACTATGACAACTCCTTTGGAACCGAGCCATTAATTTTTAAATAAGGAAAGAAGAAACATAAAGGAACAGCCTCATCATGATCTTTTATAACCTCTCTTTTGGGAGAAAGGGATCATGCAACAGTTACTCTCTCACAGAGGAAAATAGAGAAAGGCATGTAACCCCAGCCTGTTTCTATTATGCTAGCATCTGCAATCATTAGGTTCAAGTGGCATTTTAAAAAATTATTTTCTGCAAAAGAGTCCCAAGGAAACAATAATTATCATTTAATGGGATTCACAGTGGCACAATAAATATCACTGCTCTTCCCCACCTGAGTTCTGAATCAATTGAGAAAGGCAGATGGGCACCAAAATATCTTCTTTATTACTGGTTATGGAAAATGTGGCTTTTATTGGAGAGTAAGTGGGCTTTCCTAGAATGAACACTACAATAAAACAGACTTACTATGACAAAGGTAAAAGGGGATCACTACATACTCTGTCCTAAAATGAGGCCCTTGATAACTTAGAACATGTGGGATTTAGACAGGGTATGTACTTCCTGAGAGAGGAGAGACAGAGAGAGAGAGAGACCCCTCATACCTAGTTTCTCCTTCTAAGTTTGCCCATCAGGTAGTCCCTCCTCTTCATTGGGGGATAAAGGCACAGAAAATCCCAGGATGTTATGCCAAAGAACCTCCCTCTACAGGAAGGAACCTTCAGGAGTAGAGAAAGCACATCTTTCCCGACCTTATCTCACAATCACTCAAAATTATTGGTGCAGGAAAAAAGAGAGAGGTAAGAGTATCACCCAGCAAAGTATTTGGGATAAAGGAAGAATCACCTCTAATGAAGGCCAGACTCAGTACTAGATGCACAGAGAAGACAAGCAACTTAAGTAGGGTCACACAGCCAGCAGTGGCATATGACTGGATGACATGCTCTTTCGATGCAGAAATTATACCTTATTAACTATTTAATAACAGTAGCTAAATAATAGCTTGACACACTGTAAACATTTGTGGAAGGAAAAAAAGGGAGGAAACAAGGATAGAAACTCAAACCCAGATTTGAATGGATCCTCTTACCACTCTTCATTGCTCAGTGTGATATTATAGCTGGGATTTGATGACCTCTGAAATCTTATTACTAAGGAAGGAGCTACTTTTGAATGATCATATTCTTATCCTTAAGAAGAGTAATTCTCTCTAAGGGCAAGGTGCTCAGTGTTCCAACTAGCTCAGATATTATAGTGGCTGCATGTTGAGATGATATATAATCTCATGGGTCCTCAAACCAGACTGAAAAAAAAATGAATTACACCTAATACATAATGGTGTTTATAATCATACTTAAGATCAGCATGTTCTGCCATAAATAATAGTGTAACTACAAGCTTTCATTAGCATATTTTAGGCATCCTTTTTTCAACAATATACAAGACTAGGGTTCTCATTCTTTTGCTGTTTGTTAAAGGTTGTTCGTACAACATTGACAAACATTGATATATGGGATTTATCCCTTTAACTCATATATTCAAGAGATGATTCTCCATCATCTCCATAGCTGTATAAGCAAACAATAAATACTGTTAAAGAATCACATGCAGGTGTGCTTCGTGGCTCAGTTGGCTAAGCGTCTGATTGTTGGTTTCCGCTCAGGGCATGTTCTCATGAGTCCATGCTCAGCTTGGAGTCTGCTTGAGATTCTCTCCTCTCCCTCTGCCCCTGCTCATGGTGCCTCTCTCTTAAATAAATAAATAAATAAATAAATAAATAAATAAATAAATAAATCTTTAAAAAAATCACAGGCAATCTGTTGATCAAAAAAATTCAGGCAAGCAGAAAAGTCAATCCTGGAGCTCAAGTAGTTTTCTCCTATTCACATTTTCTGGGATTAAGGGGTATCTACTTACAAAGAAAAACTAAACCCTTGGTATGTATAATGAGTTATATAAATATTTAAGTAAAATATCAAAGTGCTTTATATTAGAGAAACAGATACCAAATCCTCTTAAACTTCCATAATTGGTAAATGTGAATCCTTTTTTGAAGTTTCTCACATAGATGTGCTATTAGGCCTGCATTTTACTTTTTTTTTTAAGATTATTTATTTATTTATTCATGAGAGACGCAGAGAGAGAGAGGCAGAGACATAGGCAGTGGGAGAAGCAGGCTCCCTGCAGGGAGCCCGATGCAGGACTCAATCCCTGGACCTGTGATCATGACCTGAGCCAAAGGCAGGTGCTCAACCACTGAGCCACCCAGGTGTCCCCAGACCTGCATTTTCAAGTCTACTCTGTTAATGAGTAGCAGCACTACCTTAGGCAGACAGTAGTTCTTACCTGGGTCTCAGTTACAGATTTTGATTGTAAGGATATTAATCGTGAACATGGTTACATGAAGACTGAGGCCCGGACTGACTGACCTCTTATCTTTAATAGCCTTAAAATATTGTGATCTATGAGTAAGTGTAAAAAGTTGCAATTTCAGACAAGTGGAGTCCAAGGCAGTTAAGTGGAAAAATTGCTGTTCTCATCTTACTGCCCTCCTGTCCCCACAGCAGCTTCAGAAGTGGGGCTACCTGGCCCTGATTAGCGTGTCAGCTGAGTCAGCATCTGCTGCAGTGATATGGAGGCTTATGCCTACACGAGCCCTGATCTTCTGTGCAGGCAAGACCATCCCCTTCAGTGCAGTAACACTCCACAGTCAGGCCTGCATTTCAGTTCTGCCTTCATAAAACTTATTCAAATCCTATTTAGTCTGTCAATCCCACCTCCTCAGTAACAGTTTCTCATTCCTGCTGTAATAAATTGCCACAAATTTAGTGACCTAAAACATCACAGATTTATTCTTTTTAGTTCTTTAAGAAGTTCCACATGGATGTCTGTACTAAAATCAAGATATTAACAGAGCTGTGTACCTTGATGGAGGTTCCGGAGGAGTAATCTCATCTAAAGGCCAGGCCACCCTCAGCCCTTGGCTCATTCACACCCTCTCCTCAAGTTAGCTGCATCACAGCTCCCTGGCTCCTCTTCCATTGTCAGACTGCCCTCTAACCACAGCCAGGACAGATTCTCCATTTTAAGGATCCATGTGATTAGATTAAGTCCACCTGGATAATTAAGGATAATCTCCTCATCTCAAAGGCCCTGCTCTTAATCGCATCTGCAAGGTCCTTTTTGTCATTGTATTGGTCCAGCTTCTCCAAAGAAACAGAGCCAATGGGATGTGGTATGTATGTATGTGTGTGTGTGTGTGTGTGTGTGTGTGTGTGTGTGTGACAGAGAGACTAAGGAAGAACAAGGGAGAAACAGACTTATTTTAGGAAATTGGATAATACAATTGTGTGAACTGGCAAGCCTAAATTCTGCAGGATACATGGGCAGGCTGAAAACACAGGGAAGAGCTGATGCTGGACCTTGACTCCAAAGGCAATCGGAAGGGAGAATTCCCTCTTCCTCAAGGAACTTCCATCTCTTTTTTCTTTAGACCTTCAATCAATTATATGAGGTCCAGCTACTTAATGGAGGTTAATCTACTTTATTAAAAGTCCACTGATTTGAATGTTGATCTCAACTAAGATACACCTTCACAACAACATCTAAACATAGTTTGATCAACTATCTGGGTACCACTGCCTAACCAAGTTGACACAAAATTAACCATCAGGACACGTAAAGTAAGATATCCACAGGTTCCAGGGATTAAAACAGAGTGATCTTTCAGAGGAGGGAATGTTATTCCGCATGACATCTCCTCTATGAAACTTCCCTTGACCATTCTAGTCCCCACTCGTTAGATTGTGCCTTGCACTATTGGTGTTTTTGTTCCCGATTATTAGGTTACTCATTCATTACTGTCTTTTCCAAATCTGATTGTTTTAAATGTGCTTTGATAATTTTAAACTTCCTGAAAGAAAACTTTCTGCTTTATTTGTCCTGTGTTTTCTCACTCTTTCCCTATCATATTCACAGTACAGAGTATATAGCAGTTAGCATATTTCTTAGTTATTTCTTTTAAGCAGACATGTTTTTAGTTTTCAAGACACTCTAAGTTCTATATTTTTTTAACCCAAATTGAGCACCAGAAAGATCAAGTGAACACCTAAGGTGACATGGCATAAGATAAGCATTCAGGATCAAACAGTACTCTATCAGCTCAAGTTAGATGCTTAAAAGTAATAATCTTTCAACAATCATTAGATAACAGACAAGGACATTGTGCATGGGTATGTATTTCCCACGATTTACCAGTATGAAAGAATACAGTTTTCATAACCAGGTTCATATATCATTCTGAAAAAAAAAATAACAAGATAATATAAAGAATATTCTAAATACCAAGGCACCTTATGATTCAGCATTATAAGTTTTGTAACTTTAAATTCTTATTGTTATGTACTGCTAGTTTTTAACATGGGTTAAGTTCAAAGTAGTTTACAGCCACAAAATCTTGTTGAAGTCTTCCCTATTCTCTCAATGTTTTAGTGATAACCAAGATAAAAAGAAAACTTGCTGATCATTCATGCCCACTGAAGATACTTTGATTCCTTTACATCTGAATCACTGAAATCTGACTGGTATTAAAGAATTTTTTTTGCTCAATATTTAGATACCACTGAGGTTAATCACCAAATCTTCAAGAATTTACAGCTGGACTAAGAGAAAAAAACAAGCAAAACAAATCAAAGCAAAACAAAAGCAATACACATAGAGAGTTTCTAATTTCCCACAGTGAAAAAAAGATAATAGAATCAATTTTCTAAGTGAGCTGGAAAATAAAAGATGTTCTCATCTGACTTGAGGACATAGAGCCCTTCTTTAGTTAAAAAATGATACCATCCTCATACAGACACAGTCTGAATCTAAAATTCCATAGTGTATTGAAGCAAATAATATTCACATTTGATATGGGTTGAATTGTGTTACCCCCAAATTCATATATGGAAGCCCTAACCCCCAATGTGACTGGACCTAAACATACAGTCTTTAGGAGGTAATTAAGGTTAAATGAGGTCAGAAGGATAAGGTCATAATCTGATAGGACTGCAAGTTTATAAGAAAAGGGTTACTAAGAAGAGGGTTTCTATTGCCCTCTCTGCCATATGATGACATAGTGAGAAGATAACCACCTATAAGCCAAGAAGAGAATTCTCACCAGAAATCAAAATCTGCTAAAAATGTGGTCTTGGACTTCCCAGCCTCCACAACTATGAAAAAATAAAAGTCTGTTGTTTAAGCCACCCTGTCTATAGTATTTTGTTATGGCAGCTCAAGAAAACTAATATAACATTTAATTTATGAAATGGCTTCAGTGAAAACCTGATACAATTAATCACAACAATTTGTGCACATAATTCTTTCTTCAACAGTAATAAAGAAATCTTTAATAAAACAGAAGGGAATACCACTGCAAAAACATAAATTAGACACTGACCTTAAGCTTTTCACAAAAATTAACTCAAAGTGAATCAGAGACCTACATGTAAAATACAAAACCATGAAACTTCTACAAGACAATATCGGAGAAAATCAAGGTGATCTTTAGTTTGGCAATGATTTCTTAGAAACAACTTCAAAGACATGAAAAGGGAAAATTGATAAATTGGACTTCATTATAATTAAAAAGTGGAAATACAAGGAAAAAGTGGAAATACAAGGAAAGGGAAAATTTCTTTCTTCTGCTCTGCAAAACACACTGTTCTCAAAATGAAACAATAAGCTACAGACTGTTGGAAAAATCTTTACAGAACTTGTAGTTAATGCAGGCTGTGTTCAAATATATGTATGTAGATACTCTTAAAAATTAACACTAAGAAGGACCCCCGGGTGGTTCAGTGGTTGAGCGTCTGCCTTTGGCTCAGACTGTGATCCCAGAGTCCCAGGATCGAGTTCCACATCGAGCTCCCTGCATGGAGCCTGCTTCTCCCTCTGCCTGTGTCTCTGCCTCTCTCTCTGTGACTTTCATGAATTAAAAATAAATAAATAAATAAATAAATAAATAAATAAATAAATAAATAACAGTAAGAAAACAAACAGCCCAATTAAAATGTGGGTAAAAGATCTGTACAGCTACCTGACCAAAGAAGATAAAAGGAGGCAAATAAGCATACAGAAATATGTTTAAATTGTGTGTCATTAGGGAATCACAAATTAAAACAGCAATGATACATCACTACATACCTATTAGAATGGCCAAAATCTAAACACTGACAACACCAAATGCTGGTGAGGATCTGGAGCAACAAAATCTCTCATCCATTGCTGGTAGGAATGAAAAATGGTACTGCCACTTTATAAGATGGTTTGACAGTTTCTTACAAATGAAAAATGGTACTGCCACTTTATAAGATGGTTTGACAGTTTCTTACAAAGCTAAACACAGTTTTACCACACAATCCACCAAGCATACTCCTTGGTATTTGTCCAAATGAGGTGAAACTTTATGTCCACAAAAAAAAAAAAAAAAAAAAAAAAAAACACATGAACATAAATATTTACAGCAACTTTCTCCATGTTTACCAAAACCTGAAAGCAACCAACATGTCCTTCAATAGGTAAAAGGCTAAACAAATTGTGGTATATCCATACAATGGAATATTATTCAGTGCTTAAAAAGGAAATGAGCTGTTAAGCCACAAGAGACATGGAGGAAGCTTGTATAAAAGAAACCAGCATGAAAAGGATGCATACTGTATGATTCCAGTCATATGACATTCTGGAACAAGCAAACCTATAGAGACATTCAGATCAATGGTTACAAGTGGTTTGAGAGGGATGAACAGGTAAAACATGGGGGATTTTTAGGGCAGTGAAACTATTATTATGCTATAATGGCATATGATAGTGTAATGATGGATGCGTGGCATTATGCATTTGTCAAAATCAAAAGAACAGTACAACACAGAGTGAACCCTAATGTAAACCATGGACTTTAATTAATAATGGTGTATCAATATTTGTTCATTGGTTGTAACAAGCGTACCACATGTATGCATGAGTAAATAATAAGGATAAGAGAGGGAATATATAGGAACTTCCAGTATTTTCTGTTTAATTATGTGTAAGCCTAAAATTGCTCTAATAAATAAAACCTATTAATTAAAAGATAGGCAACATCAAGATAGAATCTATAGCAAATAAAGTTTTTTATTTTATAATGAAAATGCTGAACATAAAGGGAAGATAATTTTTATATCCCTTACACACATATGCATATATTACTAGAAAACACAATTCTATGTTGTTTTATGGGATATCAACTCAAATTTAATGGGACTGAAACCATGGGGTAGAAAAAAAATAAACCACTATAATTCTATGAGTGAGATCTTTAAAAAGGAATATATTTATACTCTATAGCTTCTATACAGCGTGAAAATGAATTACTTCTAATTCCTAAGAGTAAATAAAAGTAGAATGATGAGACGATATATTTGGATTCTTAATAGAAAAAAAAAATCTGTATCTTGAGTGAGATCAGTGAAAGGTATTCAGAAATGCAAATTATACAGGGTAAGGGAAGGTGTTCATTGTCTCCCTTGCTGCATCCTCTCACTGGGAAAAAGCAATGTCTTTGTTCTTCACTCGTGGGCCAGGAGGAAGTTTTGTGAGCCCCTTGTTATGAAGTAAAGTTGTAAATGACATGTACCATCTCAAAAAGTTATAAATGACATGTACCATCTCAAAAAGGAGATGGAGCAAGTACCAACAGAATGTTGTACCTTTTGACTCTTACTTGCTCATTACTTTTATTTACACTTATAGCAATTTTTGAACTCTTTCATTCACTTGTTCATTTATTCATTCATTCAGAAAAAAAGAATGACCCTGGAGTTTCTACTGTCCATTCTAAACACTGGCAGTAGAAGAACCACTGATCAAAGAGGACCAGGTCCTCGCTCTCAATAAAGTGAAATAAATTATTTACAGTTTCTTTCAAAAAAAATCCTGCATATGTATGCATCACTGAGAAATGGATCATTCCATTATCTTCTGGCATCTGCTGTTAGAAATGGAATACCTATTTTCTGTCTGTTGGTTCTTAAAAGGAATCTATTTACTCTAGTGACTTCAAAATTTCTTTTTGTCTTTCAAGTTGCATAGTTCCATTGTAATATCTATAAATATGGATTTGTTTTTATTTTTCCTGTTCACGGCTTTGTGTTGTCTTCCAATCTAGTAAATTCTGTGTCATTGCTTCTTGAAATAATCAATGCACCTCCACTCTCCTATTACTTCTCAGACATTCTAGAGAACTATTTGAGGCACTTCATTCTATGCACCATATTTCATTGCTCTTTCATATTTTCAATCTATTTTACCTTTTATGTCATACTTTCCAGATACTTCTAATCCATTTACTCTCCCCCTCTTGGCAATACTCTTGTTTAATTCATCCCTCATTAAATATTTATTTCTAGAAATTCATTTCATGTTAAGAGTACATGTATGATACTTTACTAATTCACCTGTTCCACTGTCATATTTCTTTAAATTACCATTAAGTGATAATAAAACATGTAAAAATATGAGAGAACTGTTGTTACTGTTGTTGTTGCTGCTGTTGTTGTTTTTAAGTAACAGAAGAAAGGATAGCATGAGAAAGAGTGGATAGCATAAAACAAGACCCAAGAAGTAGGTTATAAACAGTCATATTGTAAAGAGTTATCTAGGCCATTCTAAGGAATTTGGATTTCATTCTAAGTGTGAAACCAGTGTTTTAAGCTGCAGCATAAAGGGATTTCATTTACATTTAGAAACATGCCTTCTATGAAAATGGGAAAGGGGGCAGGAAAAAGTGACAGGAAGCTATTACAGAGGTGTAGACGAGATTATAGTGGCTTCAATTAGATCACTATAATGCAAATAAAGTGGAAATGATCTTTAATATACACTGGTTAGTATTCATAGCTTTGTGCACATTATCATTTTGATCTTCACAACAATTGTTATCATTAGTCCAATTTTGCAGACGTGCAAACAAAGCCTCAGTCATGCTATAAAAGTGCTAAATTCACACAGAATACTGCAAAGCATTAAATGTTTTTGACTGAGGTCTCATAGTCTAGGGACTCCGATAAGAGAGAAAAATCCTGAACAAACAAACAGGCAAGGTGTATTTTGACTGTGATGTGTGCTGTGAAGAAAACACAGCAGAATAATCAAGAAAGACCAGTGGCTGAGATAGTAATCCTTAGGAAATTTTGAGCTAAGGACTAACAAGAAGATAAGCATGAGTAAATTTGATGGGAGAAGGCTTTTTGTGATTATTTAAATTTGAAATTTTTGTAATACTCTCAGCATAATATTCTTGGTACGATGAGTGCTTGGGTCCAACTGAGAACCTTGTTTAATATTTTTACTTCTCTCCATCGGCAGTGAGCAACACTTTGGTTCCTTTTGCCAATTTCATGTCTTATCCCTGTGTTTCTTAATGACTAGTCCTGCAAAAAGAAGAGAATCTCTTATCTTGGCTTTGGGAGCAGCACAAGGAGGCCAGTGTGTGTATCTTGTGAAAAGAATAAGGGGATTGATAAAGGAGATCAAATCCCAATCTACAGCTATGTGTGGTAGAGAACTTCTAGAAAGATAACATTAAATGACAGCTGCTGGCCTTAAGAAAAAGAGGGGGGAAACAGACAAGGACTGAGGAGAAAGCCTGGCCTTCTAACAATATTTCTTGAATGAATGCCCCTTGCAGAGTTCACTTCCCCCTGAAAAAGGCATCGATAACTTAAGTTGTCCACCTGGGTCTTTATGTTTACTGGACAAACCAACCTGCTTCTAAGAAAAATTAGTATGTCTAAATTATATAGCTTTAATTGTTCTCTTAAAAATCTTTGTTTTGGGAATTGAACAGCATTAGAAGAAGTAGAGTTAGTAATGAAAAGTGTGACCTGATGCAAGTCTCAGTATATTTTAAATTTCAGAAAAGGTATACAATTATGGAAGTAATATATGATTGTACAGCCATAAGCATACACACACGCACATGCAGGATGTTTCTGTCTGGCAATCTTTTATCGACTGATGCAGTCAAACTGCATTTCCTGGCCTACTCTTATGGAAATACTAAAGAAACTGAAAAATCACTACTTGACTTGATAGATGACGGGACTTGGAAACAGCGTTCACATACTTGACTGCTGTGGCTGCAATCATTTTCATTCAGTGATAAAGCAGAAGTCTATATCTGGGAATATCTTATTCAATGTTCACCAGCTATAAAACCAAAGACAATGTTCCCCCTCATCAATAGCTCTGCAGAAAAAAAGAAGCTGTCTGGATGAGGTGAATGGAGACTTTGGTGCAAACTTAGGCCCTGGCACTCTGCCCAGAACTCTATGTGCATATAAAAAACTGCACTTATTCTTTTCCGTGTGCAATATGAGAACTGGTAAGAAATACAACCATGTAGCTCACATTCTGGAGTCAGGATGCCTGTTTTAAATCCCCTGTATGCTTCTTGTTAGACGTGCTTGGGCACATGATAGAATCATACAAAGTTTCAGCTTCTTCCTCAGCCAATGGCTTGAATAATTGGATGCCCCTCCCAACATAAGAGATGTTGTGAGGATTGAATGAGGATAATTTGAATCTTTCATAATTGCATGTGATCAATACCAACAATTTTCAAAGTACTTTCTTAATATGAGACCTAGAATATGTAATCTAATTACCATCCTATAATGGGAAACTTACTGCTTATTGATAATAGACCTTTGACTAAAATTATTTATTGGGTAGTACCCAACATACATGACTATTTTAATGGTGTTTGATTTTCTTTCAATCCAGAACCTCATAAACAGTAATAGCAGAAGCCACATTGTGGAATATACTACACACTGTTTACCAGACAACTTTTAACTCAAACATAAATATATATTTCCACAAGCTGCAAATAGTATTTAATTTGGCATTTATATTGATTTTCTGCTTCCCCTTTCTTAAATTAGCAGGACACGTTAGCTGGAAATCTCTATATCTCTCTCCTGGTTACATTAATATTCCCATCTTTCATTGTGGATTCCTGTATTGTCCCAAATAACTCTCCCACATATTCAATGCAGAATTGGAACTTATAATATCAATTTCTGGAATTTTTTAGACTCTGTTTCTTCAATAACTGCCCTGTGCAGTGCTAGAATTTAAGAAGGTTTTTATCTCCTTCAGTGTTTTTTCTTTAAAATGCTGCCTACAGATGTTTATCCCTTATTATACAGGATACAACTCAGGAAATGACTACCCCTTTATTTGCAAGGTACTGCATTTCTGTACAGTATCTCTTGGATCAGAATTCAAGATTCCATAATCTTGACCCTGTGTCAACATGAAAATGGGAGGGATTTTTATTACCTTGGCATATTGCCAAAAGCAAAGCTCTTTGCTATGTGAGAATAGCATCTGAGTAGTTAATGTGCTGCCTGGAAAGAAAAATCCTCATTCATTAGATGTGAAGAACTCATCAGTTTGCATAGCTCTTATAGAAGCATTAATGTGCCCCAAGATTTTTCCTGAGTCATTAAGAATTTAAACTTTATATTGTTTACTGCCTATTTCACATTTGTGTTTAGGTTATACTCTCACATATATCATAAACAGTAGGTCTTAAATCACCCTGTGCAGTGAGCTGGACAAGTGTCTCCCTATGAGGACACCAAGGCCTGGGCGGTGCCCTGGACATGGCTCTGCTGGTACCTGGGAGGAGCCAAGATGAGGACCAGATTGGAAATTCACATCCAGTATATGTTTCACATGTCACCATGCCTGTGTCACATGTAATCTTTATTGAACACAAGTCAGTTAGTTCATGATTCCTTGTTTTTAATCTAGCAAAATAAAGCTCACCTATGGGAGATACTCCAACTTACACGTCTATTTTTCTTCTTCCCCTTCTTCCCTTCTTTCCCTTCTTCCCCTTCTTCCCCATCTGTCCCTTCTTCCCCTTCTTCCTCTTCTTCTCCTCCTCCTCTGCCTCCTTCTCCTCCTTCTTCCTTTATGTCATTAACTCTAGTGCTACATGACACTTAAAACCTCGGGACACATACTCAGTATATTATATTTGTTACTACTGTTCCTACATAGCAATGGATAGAAATAATAAGCACAAAACACAGTAAAATTACTCCTCTGAAAATTATGACTCATCATAATGGTACCTGGTATAAATTGGAGGCAGTTTAATACAATTAAAAAAATATGGCCTGAAGTTCAAATCAAGCCTGCCTCTTGTTTGTTGACTTTGGCAAAACATTTACCTTTCCTAACCTTTAGCTTCTCTTTGTCAAATGAAGATTATGATTCCCAATTTATAAGATAGTTCTGACTGTAGTAGAGTATATAATGTGTGTAAAAGAGTACCTGACTCACATTTAATATAATAAATATTAAACATTATGACAATTGGTTGATTATATAATTCAATAAATCTGAGGTATAGAGAAATAAGGAAGCTTTCCTATTGTCACAAAATGAGCCACTTCCAAGGCTGAAAAGAAAACTCATTTATCATTACACTGTTTTTTATTCATTTCAAGTAATTCCAGGAACCAAGTGTCCTATTTCTAGTAATGTATTCTCAGTACTTTAGAGCATTAAAATCCAGGGATGCACAGAAGACATATTCTGCAGAGAGTAGATGCTATACTGGTGATAAATCAATGGTGCAAAGATTACATTCTACATTTTACTACCATAATTTAAAAAATAAACTCAAGATTATCTACATATTTCTAGTATCTAACTACGTATTCACTCTAAGCCTCACTAACTCATCAACAAAATAAAGATATTAGACTAATAAATCTTTTCCAGTTTAGTCATGTTGTTATCCCATGATTATAAAAGGAAAACAAATTCTAGGATAAGGTGGCAATATTTTGAATTTTATAGAAGACTTGGGACTCAAAACTATTTTGTCAAGATTGTGAAATATCAACTTAATTAAGTAGAGCTACTGATTCACATATCTGTAAAAGAAATAAAGTCATTGCTGCTAAGTTTAATATTTGATGAATTGATGAAGCCTTTTACCTTTGAATATAATGCTGTGTGCCAGGCAGTTAGAAATTGGGAAATTTCTAACTAATTTACCTTCTCTTTTTATCTTGTTTTTAAATTTTTATTTATTTTTTTAAGGATTTATTTATTTATTTTAAAGATTTTTTATTCATTCATTTATGACAGACATAGAGAGAGAGAGAGAGAGAGAGAGAGAGACAGGCAGAGGGAGAAACAGGCTCCATGCCAGGAACCCAATGTGGGACTCAATCCCAGGACTCCAGGATCGCAACCTGGGCCAAAGGCAGGTGCCAAACCGCTGAGCCACCCAGGGATCCCCTATTTATTTATTTATTTATTTATTTATTTATTTATTTATTTGAGAGAGAGCACGTGCTCACGAGCAGGGAGAAGAGGTGGAGGGAGAGGGAGAAGCAAACTCCTCACTAGGCAGGGAGCCTGATATGAGACTCGATCCTAGGACCCTAGGATCATGACCTGAGCTGAAGGTAGACAGCTAACCGACTGAGTCACCCAGGCTCCCCACCTTCTCTTTTAAAAGCTAGCTATAATTTCCTATCTTTAAATATATGCTCTACATATATTTGAATACATACCCTACTACAGAATGCCTCTCACACAGAAGGGAGAACTTTGGACTCTACCATGGGAGAAGCATTTTGGGTTCCCCCTGCAAGAAAACAAGCAGAGAATTTTTTTCTCATTTCTTGAATTCAAAGGTCTTACTGTTATTGTCTGAAAAGAAACATTGGAGAAACTGCACTCTAAGCTTAATATCATGTCAGTCTCTATAGATAGTAAAATTTTCTCCCCTAGGTACATGTAAAATTCTTGGGACATATATACCATATCTTAGATTAAATTTAGTTAATCACTTAACAACAGGAAAAAAATTATCATCAGTATTCCATTAAAGTAGAAAAATTTTAGTTTCAAACTTTTGCATAAATTGCATTCTCCAGTTTAACATAATACTGTATAATTGTTATCATTATATAACATAGAATGGAATTCAGAACTAGAATATATCACAGTGGAGCCTTAACCAGCACAAGATGCCTGCTTAATCATATTTCTGCAATATTTATTCTTGGAATTGAAGCAGTTTGAAGACTAGAAAAGTTTTATATAACATTATTCCTGGAAAGGTTTGATTTAACATTGTGCCAAGGAACAGAAAAGACCTTACAATGTCTAATTTTAAGGCGTTTGCGGGGGGGGGGGGGGTGCACTGATGATGCTATAAATGTCACAAAAAAGTTTGACACCATCTTGACAGTGACACCATGGTTGGACATGATGACAAATAGAACAGTAGTTGTTTCCACCACACCTGGAGATTGAAAAGGATAATTTTCCTAAAAAAAAAAAAAAAAAAAAAAACCTAACAACAAATCTAAACACTTCCTGTTTTATGTGCAATTAATAGTGACTCAAACTCATCCTAATTCAGGAATGAGAACAGAAGACTGAGGAGTCACTGTATATTCAAGACTCATATTTCTTAAGCACATTTTAAGGATAATTAATTTAGACATCTGAATCCATAATTTTACTTTTTTTTAAATTTTTATTTATTTATGATAGTCACAGAGAGAGAGAGAGAGAGAGGCAGAGACATAGGCAGAGGGAGAAGCAGGCTCCATGCAACGGGAGCCTGACGTGGGATTCGATCCCAGGTCTCCAGGATAGTGCCCTGGGCCAAAGGCAGGCGCTAAACCACTGCGCCACCCAGGGATCCCAATTTTACTATTTTTATAAGAATATTTCAGGGAACTCTACCAACTTAAAACATTATTTCCTCTAATTGCTAATAATACATTGAAAATAGATTTAAAAATATATATATATATATATATATATATAATTAAGTACTGAGTATAATAATCTCAAAAGACCTGGGTGGTTTAGAAGTTGAGTGTCTGTTTTCATCTCAGATCGTGATCCTGGAGTTCCCGGATTGAGTCCTTCACTGGGCTCCCCATAGGGAGCCTGCCTCTCTCTCTGCCTATGTCTCTGCCTCACTCTGTCTCTCTCATGAATAAATAAATAAAAATCTTAAAATTTTTTAAATGATCTCAAAAGACCCATCACCATATCACACAATAAAATAATCTTAATTTTTTAAAATATAATAAATATTACTCCAAGAATATTGCTTTTCTGTTGCTTCTTTGCTTAACAAATACTTTCTCATTTTGCTGCAGCACCTCTTTGCAAATTTGCAGATTTATCTAAGAAACTAAAATAATATGAAACCTTATAATCTTGTGCCCCTTCTGCAACCCTAAAATGACCCATTTTTCCTAACAGTGCATTTTCAAGCTGTATATCAAGTCTGAGATGATCGGACTCTTTCAAAACTGGATGTATCAAAGCACAGAGAAACAGAGGGAAAATATGGAAAATATAAACACATATGTCACTAAGGGTTCACTAGAAGTGTCTTCCGAAGAGATTCTGCCACTGGAAAACTCATTCCTTAGGAAATAATGGCAGAACCAACAGTGTGTATAATGTGCAATTTATTTTACATATTGTGTTTCTCTGATCATGGTGTCTTCAGTCTCCAGTCTAATTGCGAAAGCATATTTTCTAGATAACTAACAAGGGAAAAAAAAGAAAAAAATTCTATAGTCAATTCCCTAACAGAACACTGTTTATTGCCATTCTTTTCAAAATATATCCAAGCTAAAAATGACAGACTAAATTTGTTATAAAAGTAAAATATTAAATAAAATGATCATTTTATCATAGATTATTTGATGTAATGAGTTACAAGTCGTAAAATTTTTATGCTATTTTGATACTGAATTCTTCATTGACTATTACAATTAAATCCTAAAAAATAGTAACACATGTACACACACATAACTGATGGATTTAATAAATGTTACTGAAGAAGTATAATCACAACTTCATAGACTATCTCTAATGGTCCTTTAAAAAGTTTTTAATAGAAAATATTTTCTGTTCTGATTTAAAAACAAAAAGTTCCATGATCACTTTACTCCACAAAAACCGTCTGAATTATTTAGTTAGAAATATCTAGTACAATAGTTTAAACCTTCATTTAAAAGTAAATTTTTTGGTCACTTCTCTACACAAACCCAACCACCCCATCTCTCACCTCCAGTACTAAAAAAAGTAGCAAGTAGGTTGCCTCTTTTTTTTTTTTAAACTTTTTCCCTTTGTACTCCCTATAATCCCACTTCAAGCTTTTAGTCCTTCTTAGATTGAATTTTTGGAAAAACAGAATACAGAAAATTCATATTAACCTGTACTGTGATAATTGTTTGTTTTTTTTTAAGATTTTATTTATTTATTCATGAGATACACAGTGGGAGAGAGGCAGAGACACAGGCAGAGGGAGAAGCAGGCTCCATGCAGGAAGCCCAATGTGGGACTTGATCCCATGACCCCAGGATCATGACCTGAACCAAAGGCAGACGCTGAACCACTGAGCCACCCAGGTGCCCCTATGATAATTGTTAAATTATTTGGGTTTGGCATAGGTGGAGAATCAAATCTTGGTCTTATGGCTGCCTTTGTGAAAGCTTCCATGACTGTTTACTGCAACTTCTGAGCAATGACTGATACATAGGCCACATAGTCTATCCTATACTCGTCCTGCCCTAGATAACCCTCCCCCCACTCCATCTCCCCACCCCACCCCTGACCCCCATCCACCACTAGTTTTCTACTTACTCATTCCCACATTGTCTCTTGGTCAGAAATTAAAAGGATCTCATTCCACTCTTGCAATTACTTCTGTTTGGCCCACTTCTTTTCATGGACAATTCTTACAGTACTTGTGGAAAAAAGCACCCAACACAATGCTGTTAAAGTCACTGGTTTTCTTAGCCTGGGTCAGGCACATCTTCCAAGTTCCCAAGATGGGCATATTCTCTGGGTAGTCCCCTTGGGGTTTCTCTGATTGACTGTGGGTTAGAGGGTAGAATCCTTACATGCTATAGAATCCCTATATTATATTATTAAATAATATACAGGATGCCCAGCTAAATTTGAATTTCAGATAAGTAACAATGAAATATTTAAGATAAACTTATAAAAAAATCACTCAGGTGTATCTGAATTTCTTTTTTTTTAAGATGTTATTTATTTATTAATGAGAGACACAGAAAGAGAGAGAGAGAGGCAGAGACAAAGGCAGAGGGAGAAGTGGGCTCCCTGATGCAGGACTAGATCCCAGGACCCCAGGATCATGACACAGAGCCAAAGATAGACGCTCAACCACTGAGCCCCCAGGTGCCCCTATTTATCTAACTTTCTTTATTTTTTTAATTTTTATTTCTTTATTTTTTAAGATTGTATTTATTTATTCATGAGGGACAGAGAGGGAGGCAGAGACACAGGCAGAGGAAGAAGCAGGCTCCTCACAGGGAGCCTGATGTGGGACTCAATCCCAGAACCCCAGGATCACACCCCAAGCCAAAGACAGATGCTCAACCACAGAGCCACCCAGGCGTCCCTCTAAATTTTTAATTTAATTGAGTATCCTGTATTTTATTGTACTATTTTATTTACCCTTCTCTTGTTGTTGAGTGGAATATAACAGTACCTCTCCCCAGAATCTCCTTTCCAATTCTCCCTTTTACTCTAGTTATATCTCTAACAAGTCAAGACAGAGAACTTAGTTCTCAGATATTTCTTTTTACTAATGCATTCTGTATATCTCATAATTCATTAATATCAGAAATCTATCTTATCTTATGCTTTTGGTATATCTTACAACTCATTATCAGAAATCTATCTTATCTCAGTGCCTCAGTTGAAATTTTAGGTTTAGGGAACCTGGGTGGCTCAGTTAGTTAAGCGTCTGCCTTTGGCTCAGGTCATGATCCCAGGGCCCTGGGATTGAGTCCTGCTTTGAGCTCCCTGTTCATCGGGGAGTTTGTTTCTCCCTTTCCCTCTACCCCTCCCCACTGCTTTTGTGTTCTCGCTCTCTCTTTGACGCTTTCTCTTTCTCTCTCTCAAAAAATAAATAAATAAAATCTGAAAAAGAAAGGAAGAAATTTTAAGTTTAACTTCCCGTGTAAGAAATGTGATATAATGTATTATTATGAGATATTTTTAAAATCCTCTAAAACTAAAAAAAAAAAAAAAAAAAATCCTCTAAAACTTCATATTTTTAATGCCCTGTTGATTAAATGTCATGTATTTTAAACTCACAGTGCATAGCCATTTGCTATTATGGCTATAATAGTAATTTTATATATTCACATTTTATTTTTCTCTAAAATTATTTCTATTTTTATATTTATGTATTAAATTTATAATTTATATAGTTCATATTTTACATAATATTTATGATTTTTAATCTAATGCCTCAATTCTTCCAGTAACTGCAACAGAACTCCATTCTTCCAGGAAATGGTCCCTTTCTTATCTCAACCATAATCTTCCATGACTCTGTTCTTCTGTCCCTTTGGCCCAGGGACAAACTTATATCAAATCTGGGAGAAATCAGTTAAACTAAATTTTCCCATATAAAATTCAGATCCTGTAATTGATCATATTTCTTACTTTCTGGAGGTAACTGGATTTCAGTAACAAGTGTGGAGGCATCTGAGGCTCTGTTCTAGTTATTTCTGTGGTCTAGGTGCCATTTTTTACCCTCTCACACTTGAAAAATCTAAGATCTTCTTATTTTTAGCCTAAGTTCCACTTTTTTGTCTAACCTAGTTGGAGTTAGGGGTCCCTTACCTTATAATCAATATATTGCTTTAATGCTGCAATTCAATTCATTAGTTTACTCTTTTTTTAACATTTTATTTTTTTAAGTAATCCACACCCAATGTGGAGCTTGAATTCACAAGCCCAAGATCAAGAGTCATGCACTCCACCAAATGAGCAAGACAGAAGCTCCTCAATTCATTTTTTAATATTGTGTCCAACAAAATACTATTAAGGCTTTTACAAAATGCTATACATTATGGAAGATAATATGCTTAAAACAGATCAACTAAAACAAATGAATTGATCCTATTATAGAAATATAGTTAGAAGAGGGAAAAACAAATAAGAGAGAATCACAGTATACATGGTTAATACTTGAGCATACAGATATGCCACCCCATACATATTCCATACATATATATAGTATATACATAGTATGTAAGGTATTTATAGTATATAAAACCATATACACAATGGGAGGTTATACCTGAGTGGAATTATATTTATCTAAGATAAGAAGAGAAGAACTAAGTACCAGTTCTAAGAATTCTTAAACAGATCATCAAATATTCTTAGTAACACATTTTTTAACGTATTTTACATAAGGGACTAAAGTTAGAATAAAAATATCTGCATATGTGAACATTGAGCAATGGCATTGTTCAATGCTTCCCCCCCCCAAAAAAAAAAAAAAAGAAAAGAAAAAAACAAGCAGACTTCTCACAATGACAGGCAGATAATTAGAAAAGTAGAATTACCTATTTTATTTTCATTTTAGTATTAGATCTAGAGTTGGCTCTGAGGAATATTTTAGGCAAATGGTTTTTGATTCTATACTCTACCTCTTTCAGAGATTTCCCCCTCATTTCATTAATGTCCCTCCAATAGCTTCCTGGTCCTGTTTTCTGTGGTACAAACACTTGACCAGTTATTTCTGTACCAGTCCCAAATCTAAGTCTAAAACCCCCCATCCTGCATCATTACTCACAATAGTGAGAAAATCATGACATAAGCAGGTGTTAATTAGATAAATCACCTTCATAGATGTTCAACTAAAGTGTCCTCTTTTTTAGGTAACAAACTGACAATATAAAACTTTTTCTAATTTTTCTAATTTTTTCTAATATCTAATATTTTATCTAATATATCTAATATATCTAATATAATATCTAATATTTTCTAATATCTAATATCTTATTTCTAATATCTTATTCATATTTTCTAAACAGTGAAAGAATTATTGCCTTTGTCAGGTCTATTCTTTTGCAATAAACTTCAATAATTTTATGAACATGCAATGAATCTTTGAAAGGGCTTTAAAATTAACTTATGGAATTATATGATTTATTAAATATTGATTTAATATTGCAATCATAAAAGATCACACAATCTTATGATTGCATAATGACATTATACAATCAAATGAAATACAAAGCATGATCTGAGATGATATAAAAATACATATATTATAAATAAAGTATGATAGAAAGTTGACAATATTCCAATTGGGAAAAAAAAGGCACAAAATACCTGTATTCTTAGGAAACAAATGTGCAGCTATATTAGGATGATATTTTTCTTTGGTGTTCATATTTATTTTTAAATTCAAGAAAAATATAACCATAAAAATATGGAGGACTTTAAGAACTTTGCCTCTGAAAGAAAAATAGAGGAGAAAGAAGGGATGAGTAATGATATATTTATTAGAATAGGAGGAATACAAAACAAAGCAATCTGTGAAGCACAAGAAGGGAATCAGATTCTATGATGGAGATATACTTGAATATTTGGTTAACATCAGGGTTTGACATATGAAAGTCACATAATTGGGGACAGAGGATACAGATAATAAAAGTATTCTTTTATTATTATTATTGTAATTTGTATGTAGAAGATAATGGCTGTCATAAGAGACTTTTTGAAAGTGAACAGCTAAAGTTAGAGGCAGAGGTCTCCTTGAGAGATATGCATTAGGAATGCATCCTTTAGTTAAGTAATTAACCTAGCAAGAGGCTTTACATTGAGACTACTGCAAACCAAAAAAATAAAGCAGGTGACAGAGGCGGACTGTTATGGTAAACTCCACTTAATTTCTCACACTATACCTGAAAAGAGAAGAATTAACATTATTTAATTTGTAAATCAAGCTAATTTTACTTAAGTTAAAAAAGAAAAAACAAGTTGAAAAAGTTTCTAATCTGCATATTGTGCTCTCTGAAAAATTTCCCACTTATATCTCTCTTACTTATTTACTAAAAAAAAAAAAAAAATCAGTGTTCTAATTTCTACTTTGAGTTTAAAAAATCATTATACAATGGATGAAGCAAGCATATGTATGTCTTTTTAACATTTTTCCTTTTAGGTGCCAATCCATCTCTATATATGGCTGGACCTGGGCCCAGCAATTATAGTGACTTCCCCTGCCTATATCTCATCCCCACCTTGATTACTACTCTAACAAATGGTGATCGTGTGATCTACAATGGCCAATGAGTGGGGCTGCCTTATGCAGTTTATTTTCACTAAACATGTCTGGCCAAGGGAATGAGTGGGGCCTGAAATCTAGCCATGCCTCTGTCCCCAAGCTGTGTACCTTGGCATGGGGTGTACACGCCCAGAGAAAGGTCACCTTTTTCTAATTCTCATAAAGACTCCATCTGCTTGCCAAGCTGTTCACCTGCAGGGCTGCCTCTACCTAGTGAGGAAATTATTTGCTCATTTGTACAAAGGCTATGAAGCCATATGGACTAGCAGAGGTCCTGCCAGTGAAAGAACGCCACATCCTTTGCCTCAGTGATTGCTTCATGGATGGACTTAAGCTCAAATCTGGTCAATTAGAATTCTCCCCTGGACTTTTGTATGATGGTTAGCTTGCAATATTGCATTTAATAGCAATGGTCACTAAGCTGAAAGGATGATCACAGCCATATCCATGGAGAGTCTATTTTCAGTATTAAGCAAATACAAATAGAGAAGGAGAGCTGAGAGATGGATAAAGAGAGAACAAATTCTGGTTTGAACTTCTAGTTCCAGCCCTCACTGGAGTATCTATAAGCATTTCCCAGTTAGAGGAGCCAATGGATTCTTCTAAATTAACTTGGTGCAAGTTGAGTTTCTGTCATATTCAAATGAAAAAATTCTGATATACACTTGTGTTACAGTGATTAGTTCAGTTGTTGCAATTCACTAGAAAGGATGCTGTGCATAATGGAATGATACTAATCTTCCCCTAATAGCAGTGCTACAGGTTACTCTGTAATAACAAGCATCCGTTGCTTTGCAGTTTGAACCTGTATGTAAAGACTGAGGCTTTCAGAGTAAATGATGGATTATAGTAGGATGAAGTTAGTCAGGAAAGAATCTCTGAAGATAGATGAGTCTTTTTGCCTAATCCCAAAGTAATGAAGCTGGATTGGCAAAAGAGTGAAATGAAACATTTCAGTGTGAAGAAATGTCATGAAAAGGCACAAAAGAATAAGTTAGAGACATGTCACTTTTAAGCTTTGTGAAAAGTGAAGTATAATGTGGTCACTTATGTCCAAGATTTTTTAAATGGAGCTTGAAGGACATTAAGAAGATGTACCTTATACACATCCTCATGGGGGAGGGAGGATCTATGAATTTTTGTACTGGGCCAAAAGACAAATATTCCAAGGACCCAGCCCAAACACCTGCAACTTACTACAGTAGGAGAAGTTGCCTAGTGACAGACTTAGCAACTGGTTATATTCAGTCAAAATCAGTTTTCTACTGCCACCACCAATCAAAACTCTGTGAACACATATAGAAAA
This sequence comes from Canis aureus, assembly GCF_053574225.1. Taxonomy (NCBI): domain Eukaryota; kingdom Metazoa; phylum Chordata; class Mammalia; order Carnivora; family Canidae; genus Canis; species Canis aureus. The sequence goes on from NC_135643.1 coordinate 19,789,436, forward strand.
ATTCCCTTTTGTCTTTAAAAGCCGTTGACTTTTGTTCCCTGTTAGGCAGGGGACAATATTTGGGTTGCTGCCCAAATCTGTGTTCCCCAAACTCTAATTCTAAGACCCCAAATAAATGCTTTTTGTTTTACTTTAGCTCTGACTTTATTTTCAAGTGACAGTTCCAAATGAATGAATTTATTAGCTCAGGACCGAAAATCTGCATGAGTAGTCTGGAGACAGGATCATCTTGATTCATGTTTACATGATTGATAGGTCTCTCGCTCACTTGCGTTCTCCATCTCTCTTCTCTCTCCTCTTGTACAAAGAACAATACCCTTTCTGTCATTCTATCAAAAGTCTTAGTAGTAGTTATAATTGACACTGCTTAAGTCATGGGTACAACCTTCGCTGGATCTGATTGGCTAAACAAATAGGAGGTTCTGATGAGTATCACCTGGAGGCAGTACCATCTGAACAAACACATTGATAGGTGGTTGCCCAAGGAAGGAGGGGTAGCCATTACTAGAAAAAGGAAAATAGGTGATGGATAGGAAAATATCCAATGTCCAAAGAAGACAGTAAGCTGAATGGCTAGATGACAAGGAGGGAGCCCTTTTGACAGGATAAAAAATAAGGTTGGGTAAATGAGAAGAACAAGTTCAAGAAACAATGGAGTGGTGTGTAAGATATTTGAAAATCAGTATTGTACATACAAATGGAGTTTTACATACAGTAATCTGTTTAGCACTGGAGAAATATCTTTGAAAAGATATACCTCTTCTGAACAGGGAGCTCATAGAGTTTATATTCCAAGCTGGGACACTTTTGAGAGAAAAGGGAAATAGTCTTAATGACTATACCAGAATAAGAGGCATATATTGGCCCTGCCCCAGAAAACTGGGGCAAATGGTCACTCTTCTGACCAAAATAGTCAGAATGAGTAGGTCACACACACGTTTCATGTGTAATAACATTTGACTCTGTAATCATAGCCAGAATCAATTCCAAGAATCTGTGACTAACATTAAGGCAGTCACCTATGACTGAACATAAGAGGGACCAGGTGACTGGCAGGAAAATCTATGCCGGACTGGAATATTTGATCAGATGGTTATCTACAAAGCCAACTGGATCCTCTCCCTTGAGAAATGTTAGGTGCAAAATACACAGAGTAAGACTACTCAGAGTGAAGCAGAATTTAAAATAAACTCACAGGTAATGGAGTGTACTAGCTGGTGTGATCTAAAGTTCTATAAAACACAGAACCAAATATGTGTGTTTCAGCCAACAGAAGTTATATCGCATTCGTGTGACAGCTCTCTTTACACAGTGATTCTGAGAGCAGGACTTCACCAGTTTATGGGTCCCCTTTCCCCAGGTTGTGGATTACCATTTGTAATCAGCCAGCAGGATCAATAGATAAGACAATAGAAGAACCATTAAGTTTTCTTAAAAGTCTTGGCCAGAAATGGTTCACATCATTTCCATTCACTTTTCATTGATGAAAACTAAGTCACAGGAGACACCCAGAAGCAAGGAGGGAAATAAGGTCCTAGAAAAGGTACTGTAGCTGGCACACCTGAATACCAAGTGAGGGACTTTTAGAAGACTACTAGTCATCTTTGCCTAGTAAGCAGAACCTCAGCAAATAACCTGAGAGGTGGAGAGATGAACAGTTGCGAGTGGGGTAGAATTGGACATTTGTTTAAGAAGCAAAGACAGAGAAATGCTGACCTAAACTTTTTAGTCCAGCCTCTACAATTGGTATTTGAAGAGTTTTTCCTGGCCTCCTTGTTTCATTTACAACAAAGTCACTATGTTCTCATATGCATTAATCTGGGAGAAATTATTCAAGAATCCTATGATTTGAGCAAGCTTAGGAACTCCCACTTTCAACTCCCCCAAAAACACTGTCTACTTCTGTAGCTTCAATTACACTTTTCATAGGTGATGACTCCCACATTTATTTCTCCAGAACAATATTGCTCTTGAGCTCCAGTGAAGCATACCTAGAAGTATGGAGTAGCTCTGCTATATCTTGTATCCCAAACAATTTAGCATTCCATACTGAATCCATCACTCACTCTCCTCCAGCCTACTCCTCTTGTATTCCACATCTCAGCAAATGGCACTACCATTGATCTGGGTGCTGAGATGGGAAACTTGGGAATCACTTCTGAACCCTCTGTCTCTCACTCCTCACAAAATTGATCATGACTGGCGTGCACTTCATTCCACATGACTCTAGGCCCACTGCAGATTTCATAGCCCATCATCTCTTACTCAGATATTCACAGGAACCTTCTTGCTATTCCTCTGCCACTGGTCTTGCCCCTCTATTTATTCTTCACACATTAGCCAGTGTGATCACTCTGTAGTAGCTATCTAACTAAGTCACAGGTCCTGTTTAAAATATAGCTTTGCCATTGCTTCCAGAATAACTCTTACTTCTTATATTGTGGCCTATAAAGTCCTTTATCAGTCAAGTTAGGTAACCAGAATCCACACAAGTTATCTCAAAAGAGTTAAGTGAATATAATAAACAATTACAAAAGTACTACAAAAGAAATAGAAGGGATGCTGAGACAAGCAGATATTGGCAACAGTGGGAAGCCACTACTACTCTAGGAGCTGTGAACAACCAGAATAAGTAATGTTACCAGAATTTAGAGTCAGTAATTCCTGGAAGAAGCTGGAACTTTTGTAGGAACTTGTCTGACAGGAGCTGGGACCATGGGTGAAGAGGATCTGAAAGGAGCTGGAATCATGAGAAGATGAAGCCTCTTCAGAGAAAGAGGGAAAAACATCGTGGTTTCTCTTTTCCTACCCTGTACTCTAGTGCATTCCACCACTGAACTTATGTTAAAGCCAACAGGCAAGGAAACCTAAGTGATATTCTTTGGGGAACACAAGATGGTTAGGAAATGAATATGCATGGACTTCATATTCTGGCCCTGCTTATCTTTCTAGCTCCAGTTCTTGACACTGTTCTCTCTCTTGCATGCTCTGTACTTACCGCAGGGATCTCATTTCAGTTCCTTGGCATATGTTCTTTGTTCTCTCTGTGTTTGTAAACCCTAATTTAGGAGGCCATAGCTGTGGTCACCCTTTTGTCCTCTCCCTCTTGCCTAAGTATCCATCCCTAACAGTGCTTTGGGTCTCAGTTTAAATGTCACTGTTTTGGAAAGTGCAAATTGGTCACCAAATCTAAGCTAGGTATCCTTAACATATGAGCTCTTAAAAACCTGTAAATCCCCATTATAGCATTTATAACAAAAAATAAACCATAATATAAAAATAGATTATAGTTTTCCAATTTGATTCTCTATATCCTGAGCCAGTTCATAAATTCTGTGAGAGTAGGGAAGGGGCCCAGTACTTACCAGTCACCATGGCACACAGGAGTTGCTCAATAAGCATCAGTTAACTGAGTGTGTGGATCAACAAATGAAGGCATGTGAGGCAAGGAATAGCAGTGGCCAGGAAGGATTGGTGAGGTCTCTGCTAAGAACAACCATAGGAATTGTAGTTAGGACCTCATTGTTCTTAGAGATTGCAAGACAAAGTACATTGTTCCCATTTTCCATATTTCAAATGTGTGATTGCTACTTGGACTTTAGTGCTACCTTATTTCACCAGGACCCTCAATATAAACTCCTTACTCATTCACTAAAGCAACACACATCATATTATATGACATAGATGAAGGAGAAAGACACAAGAAACCAGGAGCCTGGCTAAAAGACCACTGTAGAAATTTAGGTATGAGTTTGTAGGAAAAATAAATTAAATATGAGAAAAGAGGAATAATGAGGATAATTTTAAAACTTGAAATATAGTTTAGTTTGGGAATAATTCTGTAAGGAGTAATCAGAGGCCATATTTATCTGGGACATTATTAGAAAAACTTATTATGATATAGTTCACATACTGCTTTTAATAATAAATGAATACTTCTAATCTGAATGTGGACTCGTTTGTGGGAAAATATCAAAAAGGTTCACTAAAGAAAAGCTAGTACCACAGTTTGGGGAAAAAGTACATAGTTCACTAAAATTATTTTAAATACAACATATGCCACATATTACAAATAAGAGACAGTGTGATTTTGGCTTTAATTATTATTTCCTCAGGCATAATAGCCTGCAGGTATCTCTGTCCTCATCTCTATCTGCTGCTGGCAACTATCACTTTGTTGGAATGACCATCTTTTATTATGATAGTCCATTTGTTGGCAGTTTTCTCCAGTTTAGTTCATAGTTAATCTCTTCCTTAGCCATACAGATTTGTCATTGCCTGTTATATTTCTATACCTAATTTCTGTTCCACAATTTTATGATGATGAAACTCTTCAGGGATTCTAGTGTGACTGAGTTAATATGTGAATGTGCTATCCTAGTAATCTTCTCCTCTATGTTGGAGGGGATTTCAATTACTCCTATCTGTAAGCAGAACATCTTATAGAGTGGTCCATGAAGAACATTTCTTGATATACAATGCCTTTTTTCCAATGGTTTCTTGTCTCTATACCACAGTTGTTAACATGAGCAGCTAGCTAGAGATAAATCTTCTGTTCTGTGATAAAACTGCCTCACTAGGTTTTTGCTTACTATAAATTGGTTTCATATACTCTCAATGTTAAATAAAGAAGCAAAATAAAATTGAGGTAGGATCTGTTTACAAAAAATTACAGAGCTCAGTCACAAAAATAAAACATAGGTATAATACAGTGTTCTCTATGTTTTCTAAAAAATACTACTTGAACAAATTCACCATTAAATATGACCTTGTAAAAAGAGATATTCAAAATCAGAGCTCAGTCACACACACAGAATGGTATGATACAATGTTCTCTATGTTCTCTAAAAAATACTACTTGAACAAATTCACCATTAAATCTGACCTTGTAAAAGGGATATTCAAAATCAATAGCACATATGCATTAAAATATAAAGTGATTTTTTTTGTTCAAGTGTAAGACAAACAATTATATTACTTGTAAGACATCTGAACAGTTTGAAACTGGTTTTATGAAAAAAATAGGCCCTCAAACAAGAGGAAATAATCTAGAAGTAAAATAGAGATCAGCTGGCATCATTTCCCAGGAAACAATTATATCTCAGATATCTTGTCACCCCATTGCCTACGCGAATGCCCACAAAGCAACTGTGCAGCCAAGAAAACCAATAACAAATAAAAATATAACCACAAGAATTCATAGTTGGAGTTCATAGTCAGAGAGGACTTCTATTAAGGAATCGGATTTTATGATGGTCTGTGAATGAAAGAAAATACATTTTCCAAACACAGAGATGGCAATGTCACCTAAACATTTTGACCAGATGGTATCCAGAAATGATTTTTATCCATTGGAGATAAATACACTTACCTCATAGGGTTGTCATAAGGATTAAATAAGAAAAAGTATATACAATACCTGTTGTGGGTTGAATTGCATTCCCCTCAAATTTATATTGAAGTCCTAACCCCCAATACCTCATAATGTGGTCTTATTTGGTAACAGAGTTGTTGCAGATGTTAACTAGTTAAAATAAGATGAGGCCATAATAGAGTAAAATGGACTGCTAATCTAATATGATTGATGTCCTTATAAAGAAAAGCAGACGAAAGCAGAAAATATCTTTATCTTCTATAAGCCAAAGAGCACCAGAAATTGCCAGTAAATTATGAGAAGCTAGGAGATTAGCATGGAACCAATTCACCCTCACAGCCCTCAGAAGAAAACAACCCTGCAACTCTTTAATCTTGGGCTTCTAACCTCCAGAACTGTAGGACAATACATCTCAGTTGTTTAAGCCTCTCACTCTGGTATCATGCCATGGCTGTCCTGGCCAACAAATATAGTACCCAAGAGTGACGAGCACAGAGTGGGGTGGAGATTCAACTGGTGCCAGTGCCTCAGTGACATTCCACATGGACACATTCATGTACATAAAGGGATGTAGTAGCACATTAGGTGTTGCAGTAAAAAGTTTAATAACAGTTTTGAGAGCTAAAATTTCAAAGCTCTGTTCTAGTTTCCCAGAGGACAGAAGGGAACAAGACACAAATCTGAGTCCCAGGGGAACTGAGCTATTTAGCAGGGACCCCAGCACAGCACACATCGATACAGGAATTCAGCTGTTCATCCAATTGACAAAATAGACTTTTGGTCACATGGAAGAATGAAAACTTTGGTAGAAGAATCAGGACAAATTAGTTGTTCCCAATTCATAGCATAGGCATTGTATGTTCAAGCAATCAGGTAGGTACAGAGGGCATAAGAGTAAATAATTCCTGGCTTTCCTGTCTAAGAGGTAACAGTCTATCTGGGAGGAAGTCATTAAAATGTCATTAAAATTTGCATAGGGATATGAAATAGAAATGACTGATAATAAGTAAAATAATTCCAGATACACTGTGGATTTAGATGTGACTGGAAACTGTATGTGTACTGTTCCCAAGTGTCAACATTAAGTTGTACTGAGCAGTAGAACAGTTTCTGGAGTTCCTTACACCTTCTTTGGCTAGAGCAACTTCATTATTTGGGCTAAACTAAAGTAATTAGAACTAGATAAAATCAGTGAATGCCTAAATAAGTAAATCATTACAACATGCCTTCTCCAGAGTTTTCTATGTGCCTGACACCTGAGGCATAAGTGGTTTTGGTGGCGATTTATTCCTGCTATCCACCAGCATCATTATTATAAGGGCAAACATTATTTATGCAGCCCTAGTTAAAATGTGAATATTTTTTGCTTCTTAATGGCCTTTCTTAAGCATTCTACAAAGATATCCTTCAAGGCTGAACTCAAGAATCCTCTTCCTGTGATGCACATCATAGAGATTAGCTGCATTTGATTCATAGCTATATAGCAGAATTTGTCATATTATATTATGGTTAGTTATTTCTAATCCTTTGTATATAAATACTATGTATGGTGGGGGGAGATGATTTACTTTTGTACTTCTAAATGTATTATCTCTTTAAGAGTGGTACTTTAAAGCTTTGAAATAAATGAATGTATCTGTACCTTGGCACAGTCTTACATTTGTTTAGTTTAAACATTATTATAATACGAATTAATTTAATATATGATGTTGCCAAATTCAATGTTGAAGGAATGTGATAAAACACCTTGGATAGTTCTGTTTGTGTTACTGCATATTGTAAAAGCAACAGTCACAGCTAAAAAAAATTGTTTCTAAAGGTAAATTATTGTGGTTTATTTGCTAGTGTGCACTGAGAGTTGACCTCTCCCTTTGCAATTTTTTGTTCTAGACTTGTGCAAATAATAATTGAGTAATATGTCTCCCTTCTACCTTGTAATAATTGTTTCAGCCTACTTATAAACAACCATTAGAAAAATTTTTATATATAACATGCATACACTACATATATATCAAGTATATGTATGATATATAAAAATATGCTTTTTAAAATATATTACATTCCTATATATTTCTTTGTGTGGAGGGCCCACGCCATAAAGTAAAACCTTTTATCGTTGGGGAATGGGACGAGAATAAGACAAAATCAAGGCAGCCAAGGGTGATATCAGGTGAATACAGTGATGATCACTAAGCAGCTGCCCAGAAAAGCAGGCAATTCTTGTTGCACAAGGCCTGCATTTGTAGGAAATGGGCCTGCATGGTGACAGAGCTTAATGGAATAGTTTAGCAGACTACACAGTTAAAGTTCTGCACACAAATGAAGGTGGGGGTGGCGGGCTCAGCAAGAGTCATGATGCCGGAGGCCCTGATGATGAGAGCCTGAGATATGCCACAAATGGTGACAAAATGACTCCAGCTGTGGAGATTGGCAGAGGAGAAAAGCAGGTGGATGATACCACGGACCAAGAAATGGGAGCAAAAACTCAGACTACAAAGGTATGGAACAAAAAGAGTACAGGATAGTGTGCAGATCCTCCTTAGAAGCTAGAGCCTAGGTGGGAGGTCTGGCAGCACATTGGGAATGATGAACAACAGGGCAACATGATGACAAAGGCGATGACAGAGGAGTCTAATATTCCTCCCTCCTGCCCTCCTTCCAGGGACCAAAAATGTCATCAGCAGAATGTCAGCAAAAACACCTGGCTGGAAGAGGCACAAGGCTGCCAAAGACTAGGCAGTGTATGACGAAACAAGTACATATTTAGAAAGCTAAGAGTAACATATAGTTTATAAGTTAAATTTTAAGGATGGAAATTTGGTAAACATCTGAAAAGTCTATAGCTAAATTAATACAATCACGATTCATGCATGTAAGGGTATTACCATCCCTTTAAATAACATATCATTTACATTCTATAGGAAGAAAAAGATGATTGCGCAGGGAAAGCAGATGTCATGCCTAAGTGTCTCAAAAGGTTCATTTTCTTTTTGGGTTAAGTTCAGCTACTAAAACTTTATAGTTAGGCATTGAAGTGTCTGAGGAAACAAAAGTTACTGGGAAAAGATCCTAGCATAAACACTGGAAGATGAGAAGGCAGGTGATCCTTCTGAGTCTAAAGTAAGATGGATTTATGGGATCCCTGGGTGGCTCAGCGGTTTGGTGCCTGCCTTTAGCCCAGGGCATGATCTTGGATCTCGGGATCGAGTCCCACATCAGGCTCCCTGCATGGAGCCTGCTTCTCCCTCTACCTGTGTCTCTGCCTCTCTCACCCTGTGTCTCTCATGAATAAATAAATAAAATCTTTAAAAGTACATAAAGATGAAAAAAATAATAAAGATGGATTTATAACTACCCTTGAGTCATTAGTAAAACCAGAGAATCTCTTCATATTTAAAGTAATAAGCAAATATTTGATTAGAAGAGCAGATATAAACAATTTAAGTTGATTAAAAAATTTTGAACCAACATTAGTTTTTATTAGGGAAGTGGTTCTCAAAGTGTGTTCCTGGAACCAGCTGAACCAAGATCCCCTAGGAAATTTATCAGAAATTAAAATTCTTAGTGCCTACCCGATCTACTGAATAAGAAGCTCTTAAAGTGGGAGCAGGTTATATATATATATACACACACATATACACACACACACACACACAAAATCTCTTATATCCATAGAGGAGATAAATGCTGGAAGCATTAATAATCTGGTACATCCATCTGGTGTCATGTTTAATTTTGTTCTAAAATATTTTTGTTTGACTCAATGCATTTATTTTTATTTGTTCTTTGTATTTTGATGTTTGAATCAATTGCAATATTCAGAATGTTGTGAAATTTCACATAAAATCATGATTTGAATCACATATCAGGATGGCAACAATTGGGACTATTAGCAAGTAGGGCCCAGTTTTCCATAGTCCCTGCCACTCCTTATTTCTCTACCATGAATCTAGGTATTGCCTTTCACTTATATCTGCAATTTGCCTATGTCTTCCTGAATATATAAATTTTCAACCTCTTCTTTAAAGGTTTCCCCCTACATGTGGACCTTTTGGAATATGAAATATCTTATCAGACCTCACAAGAGAAATGAGTATTACGTCGCTGGCTACATTTCCCAAAAAATAAGTTTTTAGAATTAGAAATCAGGATTGTGATAGAGTCCAGCAGGGAACAAACAAACTTGACTTACATAAAGGTCAAAATTTTAATATTTTTTTTATTCATGAGAGAAACAGAGAGAGAGGCAGAGGGACAAGCAGGCTCCCTGTGGGTATCCCAACCTTGGGGTCATGCCCTGAGCCAAAGGCAGATGCTCAACCATTGAGCCACCCCGGTGCCCCAAACATCAATTTAAAGAAAAAAAATTATTAGGTGTCTTTTGTTTGTTTCATTTAAACTGATAATATTAATTATCTTTGTGAAAATATATATTTCAAATTTGCTGACATGCTTTAGTGACAAAGAGTATCAAAATAAAAACTAACATTTTATATCGGTGGTTCAATCAGTTAAGCATCTGTCTTCAGCTCAGGTCATAGTCCTGGGGTCCTGGATGGAGCCCCATGTCGGGCTCCCTGCTCAGAGGGGAATCTGCTTCTCCCTCTCCCTCTGTCCCTACCCCAGTTCATGCTTTCTCTTAAATAAATAAAATTAAAAATATTTTTAAAAATTAACAATATTTTTTTAAGGACTACAATGTTAACATTGGACAATATTTAGGAACCAAAACAGAGGCTGATTTCTGATCTTCATGCTAAAACTAAATTTGGGGTCATATTTTGAATCTAGGCTATGTATATGCACCAAAAGACTGTGATTTGCTAATTATTTCTCTCTACCAGCTTTAAGTAGTACATAAATGAAGAGAGTCAGTGGATACTGCCTGGTTGAATTTGGTCCCTGGTACACCCTAAGAACTGGTGTTTTGGTTAAAGTCATACCATCTAAGCATTGCTTGATTTAAGTAATTGAAGAAGTACCGAAGAAAATTCACCTAGTTTTTACTTAATCTAACTTTGTGCCTTCATGACTTGAATTCTGCAAAGTCACTTTCAATTCAAACTTCTGCAGCGATGTCCCTTTTACTATCTCAGGAGCTTTCCCAGAATAAATCTTTCCCTTTCCAGGCAAGGCTTGGAGAACATGTGCAATGCTTTTGTGACATATGGGCCTGTCTACAGTAATTAATTCCTAGTTTGTCTGACCTAATTGCTCCATGTTGGCAACTCTTGTTATTTTATTAAAGGCAACATTGTTAAATATAAGCAGAATATTGCCAAAATAGTGATTTATTTTTTCAAAGCTGCATACATTTTATAATCCCTCTATGTTATCAATTATTAAATTCTTTATGTTCACTAAAGCCTCCCTAGTTTGTGATCTTAAATGCTATTACATGCTCCAATTTAATTTATCTTTTTAATTATATTGATGATTGGTTGTGTTCTCAATCTATTGTGGAGACAGAAATTAGATTTACTTTTCTTTTCCCATGTGATATTATACCTACTCTATTTTATTCGTACTCTTTAGGAGCATAGAAAACCCAAGTGTTTCTTATTTTGTGTAAAAGTAGATCAGTGTTCCCCTTGGCTTGGTTGATGAGGAAGGGTATTTTGTTCACCGTGAACTCCCCTACTTCAGGTTGGTAGTTGCATCTCAGATCCATCTGGACATTTTCCCTACCCACCTGCATCTCAAACTAGCTCAAACTCCAGATTAGTGACTTGTAATAAAACTTAGTTTGAGATACAGTAAATTCAAGAATTTACAAAGCCTGGTATCTGTTGTACTGTCACAATTTGCAACAGAGAGAAAAATACGAGAGAATAAATTTTATTTATCACTCTCTAGATTTGCAAGGACTTTTAAAAGCAATTCCCTAAGTCTTAAGTGGTGTATTATAGGATGACCTAATTCTACATGCCTAATTCTAATGCTGTCCCATATGCATCAAAATATATTGGTTATATGCAAATAGTAAAATAGTTATAAATTCAGTTCTCATTTATGAATTCTAATATATCCAGTTTTTGAAAAATCAGTCAGAATTTGTATAGCCTTCAGAAGAACTTTTCATCTAAAGCAGTTAATTACTCTATACAGGACCTCTCAATTTACAAAAGTAAATAAGTAAATAAATAAATAAATAAATAAATAAATAAATAAATAAATAACAAAATAGTGAGGAGTAGGTACAGCAGTGGGAAGATAAGGTATAGAAGTCTCTTGTCTCTACTTGCCCTCTCCCCCAGCATCATAAAACTGGAAGAAAAAAATACTTTTGAAACATTTTCTCTTGAATTTGAATATCCTATAAATCTTGATGTCATACGAATTTCTCACCCATCGAAAGAAATGAGATCTGATATTTCAGAAGAAAGGCAAATAAGTGCTAGAACAAAGTAGTTATATCTCAGCTTTCATAGACTTGATTTCCCAGCAAGACAAAAGGTTCTACAAGCAGGTTTTGTTAAGGGATAGAAGATGGGGGATTCTAAATCCCTTTAGCCTGAAGGATTTAGGCCATAATTTTGTTTTCTTAAATATGGGGAAAATACACTTCCACTTAGGGTGTAATGTCACTGCCATAGGTGTTGGAGGAACAGGACGCAGGAAGGGAAAGCCCAAAAGACTGCTGCCAGCCCTTCGAGTCCTCAAGTTTCTGGAGGATAGTGGGGAGAAGACAGACAAAGGGAAAATAAGTATGTCAGGTATCCAGATACTGGCCTAGTATCCTAGTACCCCCACTCTACTCATCCCAAACCTGTAGGCCTTTAGAAATATCTAGAGTCCTGATAGAGCCCAGCACTTAGAAACATACGTCTCTGGGTATGTGCTTGCAAGGGAGGAGGAGTGGCCTGTAAGCTCCTAGCCGAAGCCCTGCGCAAGGCCAGCCTGCGGGGATGGTACAGCACCATTGCATACAAGGGGAGTGAAAGAAGGCAAGCAAGCTGTGAGGTAGTTATTCAGGAGAGGAGGTATTTTTACAAGGATAGATATCAAGGTCAAGAGACCTGCCTTAATATCTAGGGCTTCGGGAGGTCATCTCAGGACTGACCCGGCACCAGCTCCTGAGGTTCCTCCGCAGAGAAGTAACAGCAGCTCAAACCCTGAAGAGGAAGGGTCAGGGTTCAGATCTTCCTGTCCGTTTGCGTTCTCTGTGATGGAGCCAGGTTCAGACACATCATCTGCCTTTTGGGCAGACACAGAGGCCAGCTCAACCTGTTAAAGTAAGCTTCGTATGCGACTTTGTGAAGGGCCTCAGTGGGCCTGGGCCGTGGCTGGCTGCCGCGCGGCTGCTGGTGACCTGGGTGCGTCACCAGAGGTGGGATGTCTTTACTCTCGCTTGTTGGCACCTGCCCCAGAGCCCGAGCGCGACACAAACTGGGTGAGAGGAGAAGGCTCACAGGGACCCCGAGGCCAGGGGCTCGAGCCGAGTCTTCACTCCTAACCCCGGGTGGCAGCCCACTTGGGCTGTGAACCGACCTGTCCCCAGAGAGCTCACACTCAAGTGACAGGCGTGACTGGCTGCGGAGGCTTGCGGGCGAAGCTTGGGGAGCTCTGGCCGCTGGAAGGTGTGGGTGGCCTCGGCGGAGCCGTGACTTCGGCCAGCCCCTGGCTGGGGTCCAGTTTTGATGATGCACGAGTGTGAGGTGCTTCTCACCTCCTCACTAGCTTCCTTACGACCGACCTCCGGTCTTTGTCGAGATCCACACTCTGGCCTTGCCCAGCAGCAAGACGTGGGCGGTGCCAGGCGGGGCGCGACGGCCGGGACCCTGGAGCCCGCAAAGGGCCAGGCGTGCAGGGCGTGCAGGGCGTGCAGGGTGTGCAGGGCGTGCAGGGCGTGCAGGGTGTGCAGGGTGTGCAAGGAGTGCAGGGAGTGCCTGCGGGACAGCCAGGGAGGTAAGCCCAGGGCTACCTCGGGAGCGGCTCCTGCAGCTGCTAATCGTCCAGTGGCAGCTGGCGAGGCAGGGGCAGCGCGTTCCCCGGGGCGCTGCTCCACAGGGCGGCAGCCCCTGCCCTCCTGCAAGGTGCACCCCCCGACCTTCGGCCCCGAAGCGCCTCGCTGGGCCGTGCACCGCGCGCCTCTTTTGCAAAAGGCAGGCCCAGTGGCGGAGCAAGGGACACCCTTGTCTGAGAAGAGGCCAAATGGGGGAGAGGCTCAGCAAGCACATATAAATGCAAGTATATTTATATGTTGATATATTTACATTTATATACATTTATATAATACGTTATATACATTTATTTATATAAATATATGTTATTTATATAAATAAATAGCCTTCTTTTGGGCCACAGCCAGAATGTGGGCATACATTCATATATGTTGTGTGTGTGCGTGTGTGTGTGGTGGTTGACATACTAATACTACATTAGTTTTAGGTGTGCAACATAGTGATTCAACAAGTGTATACATTATTCTATGTTCACCTCCAGTGTAGCTGCATATATGATTTAAATTCTTAAAATCCGGGATCCCTGGGTGGCGCAGCGGTTTGGCGCCTGCCAATGGCCCAGGGCGCGATCCTGGAGGCCTGGGATCGAATCCCACATCGGGCTCCCGGTGCATGGAGCCTGCTTCTCCATCTGCCTGTGTCTCTGCCTCGCTCTCTCTCTGTGACTATCATTAAAAAAAATAATAAATAAATAAATAAATAAATAAAATAAATAAATTCTTAAAATCCAGGTATTGCCTTCTGCTGTCTCGTGCCCTTTCATACGTCTCTGGAAGTTTCTGAAACATTCATAGGCTGCTGGTGGGAGTTTAAATTGCACACTTTGGAAAGCAGTTTGTGATAGTTACTGAAGTTGAAGATTTGTGTGTCCCTGTCTCAGGAATTTAACTTCTGGTTATTTAATCTAGGGACCTTCATGCAATCAATGTACCAGATTATAATTCAAAGAATATTTCTAGCAGTGTTTATAATAATCCAACACTGGATAAACATTACCCATCAAAAATTAAAGTTATATTTGATATGTTCACACAATGGGATACAATTCAGTGAAAAAGAATAAATAAACTAGAGCTATGTGCTTTGGATAGGTTAATTTTGCAAATATAATATGTTTTTAATATTTATTTACTTGAGAGTGAGAGAGCAAGCAGGAGGGGCAGAGGGATAGAGAGAGGGAGAGAGAGTCTTAAGCCAATCCGGGCTCCATCTCATGACCCTGAGATCATGACCTGAGCTGGAGCCAAGAGTCAGTCACTGAACTACCTGTACCACCCAGGCACCCCTAATTTTGCAAATATGTTAAGTGCAAGAAGCAAGACAAATGTCTACCCACAATATGATTTATTTGTGTAAATTTTAAAGGCAGGAAAATTTACACTGTAAATTTTACCATTTAGGTATATATATTTTGGTGTTCTATCTGTACAGGAAAACAATAAATTAAGAGCACACTTGTACCTCTGGGAGTTGGAGTAAGAAGACGGTTTGCAGGGGTGCATAGAGGCTTCACAGGTGTTAGAAATATTCTCATTTTGACCTGGATGATGGTTACATTGCAATTTGCTTTACAACCATTCTTCACACAATTTATTTATGTTTTATACACATTTCTGTAAATTGTTATAGTTTAAAATAAAAAAAAATACGTTTTAAAAGCTGGAGAGTGGGGATCCCTGGGTGGCGCAGCGGTTTAGCGCCTGCCTTTGGCCCAGGGCGCGATCCTGGGGACCCGGGATCGAGTCCCACGTCGGGCTCCCGGTGCATGGAGCCTGCTTCTCCCTCTGCCTATGTCTCTGCCTCTCTCTCTCTCTCTGTGACTATTATAAATAAATAAAAATTTAAAAAAAAAAAATAAATAAAATAAAAGCTGGAGAGTTTTTCAGAGGTGGATTCCCACAAAATGACCAAAGTCTTTTTTACGCAAAGGACTCACGATGGACTGACTGCAAGGGCTGCCACTCACAGTTGTCATAGCCAGATGACAGGACTCTCCCCAACAGCAAGGAGAACTAGATGAGACCAGATCAATCAGAGAGGACTGTCAGGCCCTGTCGTGACAAGGGAACAAAAAGACCGTGAGCTGTACCTGAGTCCTCAGAGAGAGATACCAGCCAAATTTCCCTTGGAAGTTCAATGGGTAGCTCCAACCAGCCATACCTCAGCAAAATCCAAAGACTACACAGAGGACAATGAATCTACATATAGTTACCAGCTTCCTTTATTACTATATTATCTGACAAAACACTTGGATTTTACATTGGAAAGTAGCAGGGTTGAGGTCCAAGTATTTTTATTTAAAAAGGCTAAGCATTTATCTAATGGGAAAGTTTATTATATCCACAATGCTTACCCAACTGGACTAAAATTTAGATGTTTTTGCCATTACACTAAAAAGTGTGGAATTATAAAGAAATTTATATCAGTAACAAACAAAATGAACTACATTTTCTTTGAATATCTAAATGTAGTTTGGGTAAATATCCTAACAATAAATATATATGCATTTGTAAAGAAAAATAGTAAGGAAAGAGATGGTCTGTTTTTAAGGATTTCATTGAAACAGTGTTGGAGTCCAATTTACCCTGCTAATCAGTTGCTGTTGCAGATAATTCTCTGATCTACTTTGATTCTCAATGTTGTACAGCTCCTAAATTTGCTGTGACAAAAGAAGGTCTCAGTTTGCATATACACTGTTTCCTTTAGCTATGGCCTAGGTGCAGAATTATACTTGATTATAGTTAACACTTTAGAGAACATAAAAAATGAATATGGACATTTATGGTTAATCAAATTATTGGTATCCCTTAAGAATATCATTGGATTATGAAGTAAAATAAGGAAGCAACTAAAGATGCTTATAAGTCTTTGAGAAAAAAAATGCTTCAATGTTTTTAGACAGTAACTCCATATATTATATGACATCCTATTGTTCCTTTTGACTAAATAATATTTATTCTAATATTATTAAAGTGACAAATAGTATTCTGACACACATGCTTACACAATGTAGCTATAACATAATGAAATTAGCTATGTATTTGGCTCTTTTCAGAACTTTTCTAAAACAAGAATCACACTTAACATGGCTTTATGGTTTCTACCATAGAAGATTTCAATCAATGTTTGAATGAATTAATGAATTAACGAACAAATAATATGAAATCTTGCACATTTTAGAGGTTATAGTTTAGAATAATGTAGTAATTAATTTTAAGAAAAATTTTCAAAATAGTTTTAATGAAGTTTTTTTTTTTTATATTTATTGGCACTTATACCCAACTGTTACATCAATTAATGATTAAAAACCTTTATTTCCATTTATAGTGCTGAATCTTATTATAAAATTTCTGGCCAGAGCTTCAGAGTAATTATTTTACTTCCTCAGACTTAATATATAGCATGTATATCTGATGCTGTCAATACTTAACCACTTTCAAATAAGCTGACCATCTTATCAATTGCATATGTGAATGAGGGCATCGACTTTTGATATAAAACTTTCTAGACAAAAAAATGGACAAAGAGATTAGAAATAGGAATGGGGGTAGGAAGGCAATGAGATTCTGATTGATAATCTATGGGAAGAACAAGCTAAAATAAATAGCTATCGACTCCTTAAACTCTAGGGTACACAAACAGTCTTTTGATTGGAGGAGGGGATCCAAGTGTCGAATATGAGTGAAAGTAGCAGAAGGCACCGAGTAGACAGACCTGATACAGAGGGGTGGAGATGCACAATATTAAACAGTATCTCTGGTTCTGTCCCTGCTTGTATTTCCTAAGAAGTTTGGAAGAGGCAGGAGCTTTGTGCCAGCAGTCAGGTTGGAGCAAATTCTGCAGTTGGCCATAACTAATAATTATGGGACTGTCTTCTAGATGCTCTTCTCTTTCACAGTAAGAATAGTGTGCTATCCAAATGGTAGCGAAAGCAAGATTTCAAACTAATTTAGCAATCTCTTTCAATATTGTTTGTTACTTTAGACTTGAAAACTATATTTATCCATAAGTTAACTGGAGAGCTACAAAACTACATCAATAAAGAATGTAAAACCTTGAAGGAATTTTGGTATTATTAAGTCTTAAGATAGCTTAATAATTTTTGGCTTAGTTTCCTTATGAACCTGAGGGGTATTAATTCAGAGACTCCATAACTCTACACATTCTGGATAATTTTTAAATGATGTAAAGAGGCATGTATGTTGCCAGCATTTCTCCAGACAAAGGAAATGGAAATCAAGCTTGCTATATTATGATGAAGAATTTTAAAAAGCCATTTTTACAGATAATAGTTCATTAGTTCATTAAAGGATTTTAACATGTATAATTTATTAATACTATTAACATACTTGCCTTACTACTTTATAGTTTGTTTTTTAACAAATAACCTTTTTTTATGGTTATTATTTTGATGATATATCATTTCCACTCTTTTACTTTCACCTATTTTATCATTGAATCAGAAGTTGGTGTCTGGTTGATAGCAAATAAGTTGGATTTTGTTTTTTAATCCAATCTGATAGTCAGTCTTTGGTTGAATTGGTTAATCTATTCATATTTATTGTCCTTATTGATAAAGTTGGATATATTGTTGTCTTTTGTTTTTCTCTGAGGATTCCAATTTGTTTATTTACTGTTTGTCTAAAGGATTTCTTTTAGTATTTCTTGTAAAGTTGATCTGCTAGTAACAAATTAAGTTTTTATCTGATAATGTCTTCATTTTGCCTTCATTTTTGAGACATAGTTTTGTTGGATACAAGATTTTTGGTTAATGATCTTTGTGTATTTTTGAACACTTTGAATATGTCATCCACTACCTTTGACCTCCACCACATCTGATGAGTTGACTAAATCTTATGGGGTTCCTTTGTATGTAATAAGACATTTTTATCTTGTGTTCAGATTTTCTCTTTGTCCTTAACTTTCATCATTTTTACTATGATGTGTCTGGTGTGCTCTTTTGCATTTATCCTACTTGGAATTTATTGAGATTCTTGCATATGTAGGTTAATGTCTTTCAGCAACTTGTGAGATATTTAGCTGCTTTTCTATACACACATATATGGAGATAGTGATTATATATATATAATATTTCAAATACACATGTGTTGGTACATTTAAAGGTGCCCCGCATTCCGCAGAAGATCTGCTTATTTTTCTTCATTCTATTTTCTCTTTGTTGTTTGGATTGTATAATCTATATCAATTAACTTTTGAGTTCATTGATTCTTCTACCAGTTCAAATTTGTTGTTGAGCTCTCTAATAAATTTTTCATTTCAGTTATTGTAGTTTTCAAATACAAAATTTTCATCTAGTCCTTTTGCTGATTTCAATATCTTTATCAATATTCTCTATTTGAGGAGATACTGTTTTCATACTTCATACCTTTCCCTACTCCTTAAACAGGGTTTCCTTTAGTTCTTTGACCATGTTTATAATGGCAACTCTCAAGGTTTTATCTATTAAATCTGACATCTGGTCTAGCTCACAATTTCTGTTGCCTGCTATTTTTCCTATATCCAGGACACACATAGCATATCTCATAATTTTTGTAAAATTTTACAGAATATTTTTTAACAATTCTAGATGCTGAGTCCCCTCCATTCTCTCTGGGGCTGTTTTTATTGTTGTTTATGTGCTTATTTGTTTTGTGACTTGACCAGGCTACTTAGAAAAGTCCATTTCCCATGTAGTGTGAAGCCTTTGGTGGCACTCCTCTGCAGATGTAGCCTTGGGCATTTTACAATCACCCTGGGATGACACTGCTTTTACCAGGGCTCTCTATTTCTTTCTCCAATCTCTTTGTTATGTCATCCACTTCCTTTAAGCTTACACCCTACTCATTTAGGCTTTATAAATTACTGGGTGATTTCTTCATTGTTTTCAGCATTACTCTAGAGAGCATAAATTGCTCAGCAGCCTAGTCCAATTAAACAAGAGAGAGAGAGTTTTTGAGGCCAGTTTCTAAAGTTTTTCCGTTCCAGGAGGGCTCTTTTCATTTGTCTCTTTCCATGGTTCTCTCTTGAAAATTGGATGGCTAATGATTTAGCTTGTTATTCTTAATTAAGAGGGGCTATTGTTTTTGAGAGCACCGCAGATTGAACTTTATTTCAAATAAAGACAGTTACTTTAGGTAGAGTTTCAGAGCTCTCTTCTTGTGTACTAGCTCTTCTCCTGGTAAAACTCTGAGCTCTAGTGGGGCAGTAGCCTCTGGTTTTCTTGGCTTGCCTCTCCCAAAATGGAATCTCTGCTCTGAGAATGAGCTGATGTGAGGACCAAGGGACATCAGTATTCTTAGTTTGCTGCACATGGAACAGAGCTTCTGTCCTATGACTAGGGACTATGTGGAAAGGATCTCAACTGCTGGCTGGCAGTCTCCAGGAATTTACCCTCTTCAACTTGTACTTGCAATGGATGAGACATACTGATGCCTTCTAATGAGATATGGTAAAACCTGACTGGAAGTTGAGGGAAGAGAGAACCCCAGCCTTTGGGCACATCTACCTATAGTAGAGCTTTCATCAAGCTGAGTTTGGTGGGTGGAGAGAAGCAGTGAATCATGGTTTAAATGCTACAGTCTTCACTCTTGTAATTGAGAGAAGTAGGCACTTCTTCCTGTATTCTTGAGTAAATTTTTTTTTCATTTGTTGCATGCTCAGAACTATTTCCAGAGACTGATTTGTTTTTAGCTTTATAAATGTTATTAGCTTTCCTTATTTCACTGCAGAGCTCTTCACATTGTTTTCCTAGACATACAGCCATATAAGCTTCTTCTTTAAAATTTTGTTTTCTGTTATTCCAAGGGAATATAAGGTAAGATTTGAGGTGGACAAACATACTGAATTTATCATCTTGATCTAATTCCTCTCACCTCTTTATAAGAATTTATCTCTTCTTTCCAGATCTCCACTGTCCCCCCAGGTATAAATAATTGATTTGTATAGTCATATCACTGGCATTTGATAGAACCAGGCCCAGAAACTCTATAAGTAAACTTGATATCAAATTCAGACTTCTGTGCTTCCTGGCTATTTGACCTTAACAACATGTGGGCTCTTTGAATTTCTGTTCCTTTACCTGTAATGAAAGGAAAGAACACTTACCATGTATTCTATATTTAGAGATAACATAAAATGCCAATCTAAACATGGCTTTTAGGGAATTCAGGTTATTTCATTACAATTATGGGAAATACAGGAAAGATTGTGGCAAAGACGTTACTTTTATCATCTAATGAGCTTCAGACTACTCTTAAATTTAAAAAATTATCTATGCACAGAACAATTATTGCTACATTAAAAATGTTTCAAAAATGTAATTCAAACCTATTTTTTGATTCCTGGTTAATCTCTATAGTGCCTTGAATTCTCATGTAAGAAGCATTTTAGTGCTTATGACTGGGAAGAAGAATTTTCTTTTTCATATGAATACTCCCAGATATTTTGGTGTTGTTTTTGTGTAGGCTTAGACAAAACAGGCAGAATGATTTTTAAGTAGGCTCCATACTGTGCTTGGAGCCCAACATGAGGCTTGAACTCATAACCCAGAGTTCAAAACTTGAGCTGAGATCAAGAATTGGATGTTTAGGGGCATTTGGGTGGCTCAGTTGTTGAGCATCTGCCTCTGGCTCAGGTCCTGGTCCTGGGGTCCTGGGATAAAGTCCTGCATCAAGCTCCCAGGAGGGGCTCTGCTTTTACCTCTGCCTATGTCTCTGCCTCTCTCTTTCTGTGTCTCTCATGAATAAATAAATAAAATCTTTAAAGAAAAAAAAAAATCACTCAACCAACAGAGCCACCCAGGTACCCCAAAACAGACAGAATGATTTTTAAATGCTAGTACCAGAGGGTTTCATTTCAGAAACCATTACTGTTTAATCCCACAGTGATGAATTCCCATACCCAGAGAGCCTGATTTAATTTAAAGTTCTGTAACTTTTGTGTTTTTCATACTGTTAAGAAATGCCATTTTAAAGAAAAAGAAATGCCATATTATCATATTAAAATTTTACTGATCTTACCCCATTTATTTGAAATCTCTAAGAATTTGCACATGGATTGAGTGTAAATTTGCTTTTGCTATCTTTTTTGAAATAAGTTTCCTAAAATTTTGTCAAAGCAAAATTTAATAGATAGCCCTGCATAAAGTAGGTAGCCAATAAATAATTGCTATATTTAATAAATATGCTCCTGGGTGAGAGAAGCATTTGATAAGCAAAGATTTGTCATACATTTAGACAAGGGACAATAAATTATGGATCTCTAAGTATTTAGAGTAAAGAAAAGGCCTTCAGGACTTTGCCTGGCAGTACCTTTTTACCTCAATTGGTACCCGAAAGCTGGAAATAGCCCCATTATTTAGGTGTTTATGTGGCTTTTATATGATACATCAATAAATCCTTGCAGATTCAAGGCCCCTTAGTAACAGAAAGTGGTGATATACAAGCATGTGGTGTTAACTGTAAAGAATTTTGGAGACTCATCCTGCTTTAACTATTGAGCTTTTATTTGTGTTACATATGGACTTCTATATGATGTTTCATTCATTCCAACAAAGGGTCTTGTGATGGTTAATTTTATGATTCACTTTGATGAGGCCTCAGTACCTAGATGTTTGGTCAAACACCAACCTGATATTACTTTTAAGATATGTATTTTTTAGGTTAGATAAATACTTGAATCAGTAGATTATTATTTTCAATAATGTGGATGGGCCTTATCCAATCAGTTGAAGGCCTTAAGAGTAGACTGAGATCTCTGAGGATAAATTTTATCCTCAGTCTGCCTTTGGACTTGAGCTGCAACATCATCTCTTCCCTGAGTCTCCAGCCTGCTGGCCTTTTCTGCAGATTATGGACTTGCTGGCCTCCACAATCATGTGAGCCAATTCTCTAAAATAAATTTCTCAATATCTTTCTGTTTCTATGCACACACACATATACACACGTAGATATCTCTGTATATGCACCCTTATATAGACACACACAGAAACCTATCTTATTGATTCTCTTTCTCTAAAGAACCTTACTGATACAAATCCATTGTTAAATGTATTGATTTGGTTCAATCCTTGTTTTTCCAGTAAGTAAACCAAGGTACACAGAATGACAGTCTCAAGATCATATATCAATTGTAGGTGATCTGGGCTCAGAAGCTTTGGTTTCTCCTATCAGTAAAGATCCTTTTCTTAACTATTATTCCCCAGACTTTAGCATGCCTCAGAATTATCTGGAGCTCTTCTTATAATACAGATTACTAAGCTTCATTTCCTCCCTGTTAGAATTTCTGACTCAGTCAATATGTTCATGGTAGGACCCTGAAATTTGCTTTTAATTTCTAACAAATTTCCGTGTGATGCTGACCCTGCTACAATTGAGAACACACTTGAGAACAGCTGCTCTAGATTACAGTGTAAAATGTGGGGAAGGAGTTTTCAATACACTAGAAAGAAAGAAATCACTAAATAAATTATTTGATGTAGCTTTTTTTGGCTTCTTGACTGGTGTCTACTGAAATTCTCATCCATATTCCTGGGCCTCAGACTTCTTATTAATAAAATAAGGACGTTGGAGCAAATTACATTTGATATTTTTGCTAGCTAAAATAATTTATAGGATAGTATAAATACTACTGCTTCCTTGTGAGAATTAAAGAAAATACTTAAAAAAGAATTCCAGAACTGTTTCCCTATAACAGCTAGGAATGATTTCACAGCAGGTAACTGTGAACTTTGCAAGTAAGTGTAGTTTAAATAAATTGTTTTAAATTTCTGCAAAAACGTTGGAAACTAGATGGCTTTCATTTTTGTTTTTATTACTGCTGATTGGGTTCTCTGGAAAAGAGGCCAAGATGGAGTTTGGGGTGTTAGATGTTTTATAAGGATCAACACTTAGGAGGAGTGAGAGGAAGAAGGATTGGGCAGATAAAAACTGTAATGCACACCCAACAGAACCTCAGACACTCTGGCAGGGAGCCCTAGAGTGAATACTGTGTATCTGAGGGTCTTGTGTTGGCCTGAAATGTCTAGGCCTGCCTCAGGGTATAAACCATCTTGCTGTAAGTGGAAGAGTGTGGCCACGGCCAGGTGGCTCTCAGCAGCTAACTTAGACCCTGAAGAGCTGTTTTTTGCATGCTGTCTGCTAATCCCACTTTCTATAGCTAGCAGCCAGTCCTTCATTAAGGGGGGTTGTGGGTGTCACATCTTATGTTTATCACATATATCAACACAAGTCCTCTGTGATTCTCTTAGCCTTTCTCATGTTCAGAAAATGGCTCCTGCAGATGCAAGTATCATATGCCATTCAAAACAGCAAGGAAGGGAAGA
Organism: Canis aureus; assembly: GCF_053574225.1. Taxonomy (NCBI): domain Eukaryota; kingdom Metazoa; phylum Chordata; class Mammalia; order Carnivora; family Canidae; genus Canis; species Canis aureus. The sequence continues at coordinate 19,813,095 of NC_135643.1, forward strand.
AGCAGTACTATCTACCCTTTTTATTAGGAAATCAAAAGCTTTCCTAGAAACTATTGAGTAGATTTTTCTTAAGTTTCACTTATTGGAAAGTTATCACATGACTAGATCTAGCTAGAGGTTGGAAAGGTGAATAGTTAGTATCCCCAGTCTCTGCACTGAAGAAATAAAAGGGAAAGGTAGTTGGGAATGGATGTAACCTTTGTCACTCACTTTACTAATCATTAAAAATGCCTCCCAGTTACTCTGCCAGGTATTAGCCATTAAATCCTATGGAAAGATCCAAAATCTGTAATATTATTCCCAACTCCCAAGTAAAAGCCTGAAAGCTAAATCCTTGCTTTTTCACATATATATATATATTTTTTTTACGTTTTCCTCATCATTGTTGTGGCACCCAGAATTAATAGTTTAAGGCTTCAAAGAATTCAGTAGGGCAGCAGAAAAGGATACTTTCTGGCAATATTTGTTAAATGAAGTTTTACCAAGAACCTATTGGGGAAAAAAAATAACATTCACTAAGCTTAGTATTTTAATTTTTCCTTTGGGGCTCAAATAAGGTTTCTTCCCTATCCTGGAAAAATGTATACAGGCAACTCACAGATGTGGCAGGGAAAATGTATGCAGGGAATCACACAGATGTGGCATGAACCAAGGGATACAGGGGATGTAATTTGCATCAAGCCACACCAACAGGACTTCCGTCATCTCCTTTTCAAAGCAATATTATCCTATAGGATGTGGTGTTTCACTGTAAACCAAGGAATTTGTGTTCCAACATGCAGCTGCTAGCTAACAATTTAACAAAAAGAAAGAAAGTATCTGGGAAAGAAACCATCCCAATCTCAGCAACCCCTCCTGTTCTTAAGTGGCAAACATTACCCCAGCCCTCTCCCACCACTATCACAGACATTGCGCTAAAATACAAAATGAAGATGAGAAGTGACCAAGTGAATTACAGTAATACATATCATCATGTGGATAAATTATATAACTAAAAATAAGGACTATGCTTTCTCAATTGCTGAAGTGTATAGGAAGGAAGAGGAATATCTTATCTCTATAGTTTGCTTGAAATTTAGCTACTATTCAAACTCACTTTTCAGTATTCACTTATTTCTTGGGTTAGTAAATTTGATCTAGGGCTTGAAACTTGTTTCCAAAAATTAAGAGATTATATCAATCAGCAGAATAATATCAGAATTATAATTTAATATGAAACTTACTGTTGTAATAAACATGTTTTAACAGCAGTGTATAACTTTTCAAAATAATTCAAATAGCTGTTGTTTATGATGTTCATTCAGAAATTGTTGGAAAAAATAAATATTTTGGTGTATTGGCAAAGTATACTGTTTTCAAAATGAAATAATAAAATGTCTTTCTTCTCCTTTAACAACTAGAATAAATCAATCAGTGAGCGCTTTTCAGTGAAATGACATGCAGGAGACAAAATAAGCTATGGCTTAAAAACTTATTATTTTAAGTAGAAACAGTAGAGAGCTCTGAAAATGATGAAACCATCAACTGCAAAAGCTAATTCAACTGTATTGAATATGTGTGACATATTTTACACACATTATCTCATGTATAATAAATATAAGGAAGCTACAAATAAAGGAATCATAAAAAGCAAACTATTTGTAAATAACTTTTCAGATAGTGTTACTTATGGTTTTAAGTCATTCTTTGACTATTTATTATTATTATTTTTTAATAAAAATTCCAAAGAGGCAATTTTATTACTTCCAGAAAGATTTCAAACATATACACTCACGGTGTTATTTCTTTAGGGATTAGTACTGTCTATCTTGTTTCAATACTAATGGTTTATTTTATTTTAGTTTGTCATAGAACACCAAGGAGCTATTTTTTCTAGATTATATTAAAATGAAATTTATCTATTTTTGTCATTAAAATTCCAAGAGGTATTTTTCACAAGAATAGAAATATAATCTTTAATGTCCTCCTTAGTGCCACTAAAAATAATTACATTATTTTCCTTATTAACTGCTATCACCAAGGCTCTATGGTCAGAGAAATACATTAATTTTGACCCAGTATTAATTTTATATACATATTTCACTCAGGGTTAATTTTTCAAATAGAGAATACATCTATTTAATATGGAAAATACGTTTGGATGTTATTTTTAAGGTACAATTATTAATTTTATAATATTAAGATGGAATCAATTGATTATATCATTCACTATAGTGTACAGCATTTCCCTACTATAGATGACTAGCGAGTAACAAGATGGTTGAACATTTAAATTGCTTTTTCTCTCTTCTAAGTGCCAGAGATATATTTTTAAAGAAAAGAATGATAACTTTAGAACCACAAACAGGTGAGAACCCAAGATAAACCCTTGTGAAAGGAGTTGATGACAATGTAACCAAAGAGTTGTAATGTTAAATACTTGTGCAGTATGAGAGGTGGCACAGTGTTCTAATGAGAAGCACAGACTCAGAACAAGACTGCCTGAGACAAAACTGGGTTCCACTCACAGTCTGTGTGCCTATAGGCAAATTGGCATCTCTGTGAACATTACCATACTACTATACTTAGTATATTAATATGCCACTGACTTAAAGCGATAATGTAACTTCCAAAGGAATCTATTTTATTAATAAGAGCCCATTTTAAACTCAAGGGGAATTGAGTTCAACTAATAAAGGATGGTTAAATGTTTCAAAGTATGTGCCAATTATTTCCACTTTTTAGACTATTAATATTAGACCACAGTAATTTATATATTCAAAATTTCTTATTTCTTTTCTTCAAAATTCATCTTTTTTCTTTTCCATCTTCCTTTAACCTATAATTTGACACAGAGGCCCAACAAAATGAAACTAATACTCTTAGAAAATTTCCTATAAATAATCCAAGTTCTGTGAACATTACACAATGACCTTTTATATTAGAAGATTAAGAAAAATATCTCAACTATAGAAAAAAACTCCTGTTTTATTTCCTTCCTAGGATAAAAATCAGAAATATTAGAATATTAGGATAATATTCAAAATAAATGTACAACGTAAGACTGAATGCATCTTTTTTTCTTATTTTCCTCCACCCTCTCTATTTTCATCTCTCTTACACATACTTCTATTAAATTAAAAAGATGTTTTGTCAGTTTTTATTTTTCACTAAATGTTCTCAATTAGCTTGTGATGCAACTAACAGTGCTGTCAGATGATATTAAAGATGGGCAGGATTCTAAATGGACACAAATTGAGCAATTTAATTATCTGCCACCAGTATTATCAGGGTACCTCTGTTGTGCTTCTTTTTGTCATAGGAAACAGCTGCCTGATCAATTATTCTTATCCATTTGTAGAAACTCAAAACCTCATTTTATAGCAATATGGTTACTGGACAACTGAGATAGATTCTTTTTTCTAGTTTACTTTATGAAGCAAATTCCAAAAAGATTATTCAATTAATCATGGAGGGATTTAAGTAAAATCACTTTATTTTAGAAAAGAATATAATGTTGCAGAGTATAGGCAGGGACCCAAGTTAGCTGTATGTAAGTGTACTTATCTATTTGCTTTCTCTTACAGCAATGAAAGAAATAAAGATAAATAGATGTATTGGATATAAAAATCTCTGGCTCAAGGAAGGGATGCTATTGTTTCTTCTAGGGAGATAAACAGTCATTGCACTAAATAAGAATTTCACGTGTGTGAGTATATACACATATAAATGTATTATACATATTTATTTATAAAATTGCAATATTAAATAATTACAGCTTCACTGTGGGACTTAGTTGTATGAAATATGGGGTCTTTAAGTCTTCTAATTGGCATTGAAATAAATAGCATGCTAAAGAAGAAACTAGAAAATAGTTTTTGATCTTACACTATAGAAATGGTGTGAAGGTAGGAGGAACTGTAACTGATTTTAACAGTTTTATGTTGATTTTAACATATTTATACCCTCAAGGTTACCACATACTTATTTTATAAATATTATTTGGTCTTAATATTTCTACTCTGAAAGATAAGTAATTATATGAAGGAGGAAGAGAGAAACTCCAAATACCTTAGCTCTGCTGTTACCCATAGTAACCTTTCTATTCTGTTACTCAAAGGCTTTTGCATTTAGGAAGAGGTCACTTAACACAAGTGGGAAAACACTTATTTTAAATAACTTTGAACTCAAATTAATTGTTTTGCACAGTGATGAGCTCTGATTAGATCCCTTCTTAGGTTCTTTTATCTATAAACTCTATGATTAAAATATAGAATAAAAAATTACCACAGATCCATAATAGAGACACATGCAAATATTAATACAATTAGCTGAAAAGAACTAAAAGGGAAAGAAAGACTGAAATCTGTGTGAATGAGAGACTTTGAGGTATGAGTGACAAAGTCATTGTCATTGAATTCTTTTCTTATATCAAAATATATTCCGGGGTATTTCAGAACTGACTAGAACATAAATAATATTCATATGCATTCATTCATGTTATGAATAAAAAAATTAAAAAAACTGTCACTTAAGGAGGATAAATGGATTAAAGTCTTAATATTGACCTTTTCATTAGCTCAGTTATTCACTCATTTAAATAAATATTTACCAAATACTATTGCACAGGAAACTATGTTAGGCATTAGAGAACAAATGCAAATATGTCATTGTCCCTGGCTTCAGGAATGTTATACGTTCTCAGGAAAAAAAAAAAAAAAATGCAAATTCAATTGGATAATGTCTTTATGGGAAATAATGTGACTTTAAATCATAAAAATAAAAGGAAATGTTCATAAGTAAAAAAGTAAAAGTATATGTTAACTAACTGGAATTTAAATAAAAATTTGAAAGAGAAAAATACATGTGTTAACATGAAAGAACATTATGAGTGCATCAATTTTAGAAAATACGAAAGTAGTTTAAAATCCTCCATCAAAGAATAGTCCAGTTCACATGGCTTCCCTAGTGAATTCTCCCTAACATTTAAGGAAAGAAATACCAATTCTGTACAAAATTACAGGAAATAGAAGAGGAGGAAATAATTCCCAACCCATTTGATAAAGTCATTGTTAACCTGACATCAAAACTAAACAAATACATTTGAGGATATAAACACTGCAGATAAATATCTTTCATGAAAAATCCCCAACAAAATATTACCAAATCAAATCCAGCAATATATACAAAGATCAACATATCATAAACAAGTTGGACTTGTCTCAGTAATGCAAGATTGGTTTAACATTCAAAATTCAATGTAATTCCCAATACTCACAACATAAAGAAGAAAAACCATATGATTATTTCAATAAATGTGAAGTACATTTAGCAAAATTCAGTCTAGGTCTTTTTTAAAAGTCAGCCACATACAATAAAAGAGAACTTCCACAAACTGATCTTCCATTTATGAGAAACCTACAACTGACCTCATAATTAAGGATGAATATCTGATACTTTCTCTCTAAGATTAGAAATAACAAGGGGTGCCTGGGTGGCTCAGTTGGTTAAGCATCTGCTTTTTGGCTCAAGTTATAATCTGAGAGTCCTGGCATCTAGCCCTAAATTGGGTTCCCTACTCATCAGGGAGTCTGCTTCTCTCTCTCCCTCTGCTCCTCCTCCAGCTTGTGTTCTCTCTCTCTCAAAAAAATAAATCTAATCTTTAAAATTTAAAAAAAAAAAAAAAGAATAACATGGAGATGTGTGCCCTCACTATTACCATCCAACCTTGTACTAGAGGTCCTAGATACCGTAAAAAGAAAATGAATGACATGAAAGTTATAATGATTGAAAAAAAAATAAGTAAAAATGTTTCTATTTGTAGAAGACATTATTGTTTTCATAGCAAAATTTTAAGGATGCCACAAAACAAAAGGTGACCCTTGAAAAACACAGGGGTTGAGGCATCGACTTCTTGCATAGTCCAAAATCAACATATAACTTTTGACTCCCCAACACTATTTATGGCCTACTGTTAACCAAAAGCCTTACTGATAATACAGTTGATTAACACACATTATGTATGTTATATTTATTATATACCATATTCTCACAATAAAATAAAGTATTATTAAGAAAATCAGAAGTAAGAGAAAATACATTTACAGTACTGTATCCAAAAAAACACGTATAAGTGGACCCCCACATACATTCAAACCCCTATTGTTCTAGGGTCAAGTGCATTAAGAGTAATAGTTTAATTTCTACAAAGTTAACATACAAAACACTCTACATTTTATATAACAATTAGAAAACAAAGTAAAGAATATTTTATTCATAATAGTGCCAAGATATAAAATAACTAGTAATCAGTTTAACAAAAGATAAGCAAGGTTATACACTGAAAACTAAAGCACTTTACTGAGAAAAATTAAAAACCTAAGTAAATGGAGATATTTTCTATGTTCATAATTGGAAGAATAAACTTTGTTAACATATTATTTTTTTCTTAAATTGATCTGTAGAATTAACAGAATTTCAACCAAAATCCTCACTGCTTTTTTTTTTTCAAAAATCAATGAGTTGATTCTAAAAGTTATCTGAAAATTCATACAACTCAGAAAAACCAAAGTGATTTTTAAAAAGAACAAAACGAGAGAACATACATTACCTGATTCCAAGACTTGCTGTGAAGCTATAGTGATCAAGATAGCATGACACTGGTAAAAGAATAGATATATCAAATGGTCAATACAACAGAATAGTGAATCCAGAAAAAAACTCATACATGCATACATGGTCATTGATACTTGTCACAGATACCAAAGCAATTCAATGAGAGAGAGAAGTTCTTTAAGAAATTGAGTTAAAAAAAAAAAAAAAGAAATTGAGTTGGAACAACTGGATAATCATGTAGAGAAGACAAACTTGAAACCTTAATATACAAAATACACAACAATTAACTTAAAATGCATCATATACCTATTTGTATGTATAATACAAAACTCATAGCAGGAAAAATCTTTGAAAACTTGGATTAGGCAGTATTATCTCAGATAGAACACAAAGGGCATAAACCACAAATGAAAAAAATGAAAAATTAGACTTCATGAAAGTTAATACATTTAGCTTTTTGAAAGACCCCATTAACACAACTAAAAGGCAAGCCTTATAATGTAAATATAGATATACTTAGCAAGTAATTGGAAAATGATTTATAATAGTACCAAAATCATAATATAATTAGGGTAAATATATATTATCAGGAATAATAAAGCTGATTTATAATTCATTAATAATAACAAATAAGCCAATTAAAATGGGCATAAAGATTTGAACAGACACTTCACAACAGAAAATAAAATTGGATGAGCACTAAGCTCATGAAAAGTTACTGAACATAAGTTCATAAGGGAAATATAAATCATAGTGAGTTACCACTGTACATTAATTAGAGAGGCTAAAATAAATAAAATTGACAGTACCAAGTATGGGAATGTATGTGAAACAACTGGAAATCTCATATGCTACTTTTCAAAGCATAAATGTGGAATAACCACTTAGTAACTTTTTGGAAGTTTCTTAAAATATTAAATATACATCTTCAATATACCACTGCTATTGCACTCCTAGGAATTTAGCCAAGGGAAATAAAAGCATAGTTCCACCCAGACTTTTATGCCAATGTTCATATTAGCTTTATTCACAATACACAAAAATCCTACGCACCGCCATACTATAAATTAAAATAGCATAAGAGAGAGGGAAAGGGGCCTTTTTCTTGTTCTCTATCAGATAGCTGAGCAGTCCTTATACTGGGGTGTTTGGGAATACCATGAGGCATCACGTTTGGAATCTTGCATGGTGTCATAGGATAGCAGAGGCAGGTGGTTTTGCTGGTGCAAAGCAGCAGGATGACCATATCAGCAGTTGAAAATATCTCCTGGAAACATAGTGAAACAGTGCAAAATAGTGGCCTGAGTGACATGTTGTAAATAAAGTCTAGTGAACTGTTGAGTGGAGTAGATAAACATAAACTGAGGTGGGAAAAGCAAAGAGTAGAGGTAGACCCAAGCTGGATTTCATATAGCATGGTGGCATGTGCCACAAACCTAAAACCCAAAGAGAAGATTGAGGTCCTTCTCCTCAGAGTGGGTAATGAGGGAATTACATTTGGACACTAATGGTAATGTGATCAAATGTTTATATTCTTGTAGAGAAGTTAGGGGGAAATATAGGATAATTAAAAATGCATGAAGATCATTTAGTAATAATAAATTCGAGTTTGATAACTTATTTAACTATTGATGGAGATTTTATTTTTTTTTAAGATTTTATTTATTTATTTATTTATTTATTTATTTATTTATTTATTCATAGAAACACACAGAGAATGAGAGGCAGAGATACAGGCAGAGGGAGAAGCAGGCCCCATGCAGAGAGCCCGACGTGGACTTGATCCAGGGTCTCCAGGATCACGCCCTGGGCTACAGGTGGTGCTAAACCACTGTGCCACTGGGATGCCCTAATGGACATTTTATAAACAAGTTTCTTCTTATAAAAATCACACTGTGTTGGGATGCCTCGGTGGCTCAGTGGTTGAGTGTCTGCCTTTGGCTCAGGGCATGATCCCGGAGTCCTGGGATCGAGTCCCATATCGGGATCCCTGCATGGAGCCTGTTTCTCCCTCTGCCTATGTCTCTGCCTCTCTCTTTGTCTCTCTCTGTCTCTCATGAATAAATGAATAAAGTCTTTAAAAAAATCACACTGTGAGTAAAAATATCTATGAATTAGAAGACTCAATAAAGATGTCAGCATCACCAAACTGATCTAATAGATTTAACATGATCCATTAAAATCATGCTAGCTTTTATTTTTTTTAATTGACACTCTGACTGTAAAATTTACATGGGAATTTAAAGAGCTAAGAACAGGGATGCTTGGGTGCCTCAGTTGGTTAAGAATCTGACTCTTGATTTCAGCACAAGTCATGATCTTAGAGTCCTGGGATCAAGCCCCCCAAAAAGGCTTGTCTGCTTCTCTCCCTTTCCCTCTGTCCCTCCTCTGCTCATTCATTCTCTCTCTCTCTCTCTCTCTCTGTCTTTCTCTCTCTCTCTGTCCCCTCCCCCCTCTAAAATAAATAAATAAATATTTTTTAAAAAGAGCTAAGGACAAAGATAGTGAACAAAGCTGGAAAACTTAAGCTACTACCTCTCAAGATGTATTATAAAGTTACGGTAATTAAGGTAATATTATTGGCACAAAGACAGATAAATAGAAAAATAAAAATATATAGAGTTTCAAATCAGATCCACAATTGGATTGTCACTTGATTTCTGACAAGCAATCTGTGGTAGGAACAGTGGACCAAGGATGAAATTTATACTAAATAATGCTGGGTTAAGTAGCCATCCATATAAATGCTAAAAATCTTGGCTTGTACCTCACACTATGTACAAAAGTAAATTTCAGTTGGATTGCATATCTAAATGTGAATGTTAAAATAATAAGGCTTTGCAAAGAATGTATCTTCATGAATCTGTACTATTTAACAATTTCTTATATAAAATACTTATAGAAATCTCTTACTAAAATCACTTATCATGTACATACACCTACAGATTGAAAGTAAGAGGATGGAGGAACATCTGTTTTGCATATGGCAGTCAAAAGAAAGCCAGAATAGCAATACTTATCTTGGATAAAAGAGACTTTAAAACAAAGACCGTAACGAGAGACAAAGAAGGACACTATATAATAATAAAGAAGACAATCCAATTCAAAGATATAACAATTGTACATATTTATGCACCCAACCTGGGAACACACAAATACATAAAACAGTTAATAATAAATATAAAGGAAAACTAATTAATAGTAATACAATAAAAGTAGGAGACTTTAACACCCCACTTACATCAATGAACAGATCATCTAAACACAACATCAAGGAAACAATGGCTTTGAATGACACACTGGGAACAGATAGATTTAATAAGTATATTCAGAGCATTCCATCCTAAAACAGCAGAATACATACTCTTTTCAAGTGCACATGGAACATTCTCTAGAATGGATCATATGTTAGTCCACAAAACAAAGATCAACCAATTGAAGATCAAAATTCTACATATTGTCTCACCACAATGCTATGAACAAGAAATCAACCTACTAAGCAGGGAATGGGTCAACCAGAAAATTAAAGAAGAAATAATACATGTAAACAAATGAAAATGAAAACCTAATGATCTCAAATCTTTAGGATGCAGCAAAAAGATGCTTTAAGAAGGAAGTTTATAGCAATACAGGCCTATCTCAAGAAGCAAGAAAAATCTCAAATATACATCCTAAGCTTGTACCTAGAGGATTTGGAAAAAGAACAACAAACAAAGCTTAAAACCAGCAGAAGAAAGGAAATAATAAAGATAAAAGCAGAAATAAGTGATATAGAAACTAGAAAACCAGTTGAACAGATAAAAAAAAAAAAAATAGAAGCTGGTTCTTTGAAAAAACTAATAAAATAGATATACCTCTGGCCAGACTTGTCAAAGACAAAGAGAGAGAGAGAGGCTCAAATAAGTAAAATCACAAATGAGAGAGGAAAAATAACCAACATCACAGAAGTTTAAAAAATTATCAGATAGTATTATGAAAAACTACATGCCAACAAATTGAACATAGAAGAAATGGATAAATTCTTAGAAACATATAAAATACCAAAACTGAAACAGGAGGGAATATAAAATTTGATCTGAACAATAACCAGAAAAGAAATTCAGTTAGTAATCAAAAAATTCCCAACAAACAAAAGTCCAGGACCACATGACTTCACAGGCGAATTCTACCAAATATTCTACTATATTTAAAGAAGAGTTAATACCTATTATTCTTAAATCATTCCAAAAAAATAAAAAAGGAAGGAAACTTCCAAATTCATTCTATGAGGACAGGATTACCCTGATAATAAAATCAGATAAAAATATCACTAAAAAAGAGAACTACGGGCCAATATTCCTAATGAACATAGATGCAAAAATTCCCAATAAAATACTGGCAAAATGATTTCAACAATGCATTAAAAAATATTCACCATAGGGATACCCAGGTGGCTAGTTGGTTAAGCATTTGCCGTTGGCTTAGGTCATGATCTCAGGGTCCTGGGATCAAGCCCAGCATCAGGCTCCCCGCTCAGCAGGGAATCTGCTTCTGCCCCTCCCCCTGCTCCTGCTCACATGCACCTGCGCTCTCTCTTTCTCTCTCTCTCTCTCTCTCTCTCTCTCTCTCTCTCTCTCAAATAAATGAATTAAAAATCTTTTTAAAAAATCACCACAATTAAGTGGGATTTATTCCTGGGTTGCAAGGGTGGTTCAATATTTGCAAATCATTGTGATACATCACTTCAGTAAGAGAAAGAATAGCCATACGATCATTTCAATAAACACAGAAAAAAACATCTGACAAAGTTCAATATCCATTCATGATAAAAACCCTCAGCAAAATAGGTTTAGAGAGAACATACTTCAACATAGTAAAGGCCAGCGGTCCCCCGGGTGGCTCGGTGGTTGAGCATTTGCCTTTGGCTCAGGTCATGATCCTGGGGTCCTGGGACTGAGTCCCACATCAGACTCCCTGCAGGGAGACTGCTTCTCTCTCTGACTATGTCTCTGCCTCTCTCTGTCTGTCTCTTATGAATAGATAAATAAAATCTTTTAAATAATAATAATAAAGGTCATCTATAAAAAACCAATGCTATCATCCTTAATGGGGAAAAACAGAGCTTTTCCCCTAAGGTCAGGAATGAGATAAGCATGTCCAATGTCACCATTTTTTTTCAACATAGTACTGGAAGTCCTAGCCTCAGCAATTGGACAACAAAAATAAAAGGCATCCAAATCAGTAAGGAAGAAGTAAAACTTTCACTATTTGCAAATGGCATGGTACTGTATACAGAAAATACCCTACCAAAAAATCTGCTAGAACATATAAACAAATTCAATAAGGTCACAGGATACAAAATCAATGTATAGAAATCTGTTGCATTCTATACACCAGCAATGAAGCAGCAGAAATAAAAATTTAAAAAACAATCCCATTTATAATTGTACTCAAAATAATAAGATACCTGGAAATAAACCTAACCAAAGAGGTGAAAGACGTATGCTCCGAAAACTTTATAGTTTTATAACACTGATGAAAGAAATTAAAGGTGACAGGAAAAAACAGAAAGACATTCTATGCTCATGAATTAGAAGAACAAATATTAAAATGCCTATACCACTTAAAGCAGTCTACACATTAAATGTAATCCCTATCAAAATACCAACAGTATTTTTTTACAGAACTAGAACAAAGAATCCTAAAATGTATGGAACACAGGCAGTAATCTCTTTGACGTCAGCTGTAGCAACTTCTTTCTAGATATGTCTCCTGAGGCAAGGGAAACCAAAGAAAAAATAAACTATCTGAACCTAATCAAAATAAAGTAATAATCCAATTAAAAATGGGTGGAGAACAAAAAAAAATGGGTGAAAACATTAACAGACATCTCTCTAAAGAGATATACAGATGGCCAAGGACACATGGAAAGATGCTCATCACCCCTCATCATCAGAGAAATACAAATCAAAACTGAGATATCACATCACACCTATCAGAATGGCTAAAGTCAACAACACAAGAAAAAAACAGGTGCTGTCGAGGATATGGAGAAAAAGGAACACTTGTACACTGTTGGTAGGCATGCAAACTGGTGTGGTTACTGTGGAAAGCAGTATGGAGGAACTGCTTTACTATATAGCAATCACACTACTGGTATTTACCCAAAGAATACAAGAACACTAATTCAAAGGAATATAGGCACCCCTGTGTTTATAGCAGCACTGTTTACAATAACGAAGATATGAAAGCAGTCTGTGTCCATATATTTATGAATAGATAAAGATTTGGTTTATATGTAATGGAATATTATTCAACCATTAAAAATAATGAAATCATGCCATTTGCAACAACATGAATGGAGCTAGAGAGCCTAATGCTAAGCAAAATAAGTCAGAGAAAAACATTTACCATATCATTTCACTCATATGGAATTTGAGAAACATAAGCAAAGTGGATAAAATAAGAGAGATAGAAAGACAAAACAAGAAATACACTCTTAATTATACAGAACAAATTGTTGGTTACCAGAGAGGAGATAGGTAGAGGGATGGGTTAAATATGTGATGGGGATTAAGGAGTACAGTTATCATAATGAGCACAAGATGATGTGTGGAAGTATTGAATTACTATATTGTGTACCTGAAACTAATATAACACTGTATGTTAACTAACTAGAATTAAAATAAAAACTTATAAAGAAAGAAAAAAAATAAATCACTATTAAGATCTCATACCAAATAGTACTAGAAATAAAGAAAAATGAAAAAATATAAAGAAAAATGGCAAACAGGCCAATGACAAGACTAGAGCTTCTGCTCATGAAGAGATATCATTAAGCTTCTAAAAAATGGAAGAAAGAAGATACAATATTTTATAAGTAACTTTTAATCAGAATATATAAAAAAAATATATATTTATATATATATATAATATATATAAAATATATAAAAAACTACAAAAAATAGGGAAAGAGTGTAAAACCAATATGAAATAATAATAGGTAAGGGATTTGAATAGGCACTTCATAGATAAATATATCTAAATGACTGATGTTAATGAAAAGATTGTTCATTTTATTGGTGACTAAGAAAATACAAACTATAATAGTAGTATAATACCACTACACAGGCACTAAAAGGCTATAATGAAGGAAGAAAAAAATCAAATTTAGGCAAGGAGATACAGCAATGGGAACTCTTACACATTGCAATGGAAGTATAAGTTAATGCAATGACTTTGGAAAGATGTTTGTCAGTATCAATAAAACTTAGCAAATGCATGCCCTATAACCCAACATTCCACTCTCCATTCTCCCCCCATTCATGCTTTCTCACTCTCTCTTGCTCTCTCAAATAAATAATAAATAAATAAAATATTTTTTAAAAAGAAAAGAGTTGGTGTATATATTTTAAAAATGACAGTAGATAGCCATGAGAACAGACTGGAGAGCAACAAAAGTAGTAAAAGTTGATGTTAGAAGGCCACTGCAATAGTGTGCATAAGAGATGATAATAAAGGATTAATGAGGAACAAACAGAATGTAAGACATAGGATATTCCTAATTCCATAATACCTGTATTTTTATCATAAACATTCTTGTAATTATTAGTTATCTGACTCATCTGATCAATTATAAGATTCCTGGGATGCTAAAATTAAAATATTTGTCAAGATTTTCCTAGTTTATCAGTGAATGTTGAACACATATTCGCAAATATTTCTCAAGAAGATAGGCTTTTTCAGTTTTCAGTTTTATAACTGTGGGGAGTGTAGAGGAGTGCAATAGGCCAGGAGATTTCCACTAAAACATCCTTCAACATCATGCCGATCAGTATAAGATCTGTGCTAAGGGCCCCAAGGTTTGAGTCTACGATTCAATTTCTCAAATCTGTGACAAAATATAAATATCTTTAAAATGGTAACATATCTTTCTAAACTCAAAGAGTCTTAGATATTGTTGGAATAACCTGCAGCTATGTTAAGAAGATATATTATTTGGTTCGCTAGTGTTTTAGTATACAACCTTATGGGTTCAGTTTTCTATTTAGAAGACATTTAGCCTTAGATCCCTGCCATAAGTGCAGCAGTAGTTGAAATGCTAAACAGTTCTTTACAGAGGCTAGTATATAGTATAGGCTGATCTCATTTTGTGTACCTGAGAACTATAAAAAGAGAGTGCATTACCAAATAGCATAATAGGTATACTATAAATATGTGTTGAATTGAATAACCCTCTACTCGCTTCTCTAATTTCTGAGAAATATTTACAGGATAAAACATCTAACCCAATGCCCAATAAAAAGAACAATGAAATCATAAATGCTTAGTGACAGCATGGTGAGACAGAAAGAGACGTGCAGCCCTATGGTTTGATTCCAGCCTTTCACTTTCTATATGCATGACCAGAGCAACCACAACAAACTCTCGGAGACTTAATTTTCTCAAGCACACAACAAAAAACACTAACAGTGTACTAGCTCCCAAAGCTGTTGGAATGATCGAGTAAGACAATGCATACAAAAAAAAAAAAAAAAAAAATGAATTCAGTCACTGCTGTTAACTTTCACTACTAAAAGAATAATTCTGCCTTTGCCTATAGTAAACCTGTTTGAATTTAATTTTTCCCATAAGTCCTAGAGGGAATGATTCAAGTACTTGTTAATTCAATGCATTTAATCTTGTGTGAATTTTAAAAGCATACATTTTAAAATAACACATACCCATGTAACACTTTATCAGGATCCATTACTGAGCTCATGGATTTTAAATTTAAAAACTTTCTACATTATAATTCTGAGAAGTGAAATTTTCAATGTAGGAGCTCATGGAGGTATTTTTTTTCATATATTTTTAGCAAAGAGTGAAATAGCCAGACAGGAGCAGTTCCTTTTTAGATTCTGATCCACTTTCTATGAAGTGCACATGTACCTCTTCTTCCCGGGATAGAGAGATGAATAAGACAAGTGCACATTTCAGGGTGCTGTATTTCACAACACTGAAGAGATGCTTTTACTGTGGAGCTTCAGAAAGCTAATGAAATAATTATTTGAGGTGGGAAGACAGCATTGTCTCTTATTCCTCCTCTTTCAGTATAGGGCAGAGGTTCTGCTTTACCCCAGGAAGACAACAGAGACTGAATGCTTATAGCTTCTCTCTACACAGCTTATTTAATCTTTAACATTGTAGCTAAGGTTATTAACATATGTTGGTACAACACTGTACCAATGTCTGAGGCCTCAAAGCAGAGGAACATGTTCCATCCCCATAGTTCTCACATGTAGGTCAGAAAGCAATGACTTCTTAGAGTTTATACATGTGTTAATCATTTAGTTTTTCCAACAGCTCTGTGGAATATGTCGTTATAGAGGAGGAAACTGAGACATAGAGATATTAAGTGACTTTCACACAGTCTCATAGCTAGTAGATAGTGCAGTCAGAAACTATACCTGTACCTGCGTCAAGGACTCCATCTTTCTCCACTCATTAAGTGACCTATTTTATGAAGTGCCTGATCCTTCAGAAAGCTTGCTGATAGACTTGTAAACTACTTTGTTAACTACTTCGCAGCCTTAGCTGTACCAAGTAGAGATTTAAAGAGGAAGAAGGAAACGTCTCTATTTTACCTTAGTTTGCAGCCACCTTCTACAATATAGCATTACTGGGAGATACTACTTGACCAAGAATAAAACAATATTGAAATTCTCATTTGGCACCTTTTATCTCTCCCTTTGTTTGGAAAGACCCTGGAGGAGGAGCGTTTGATAGAGCCCTCTAGTTACCAACAAATTAGATAAGACTAAACTTAATGGGGTAGAACGGTTTATTTAGACTTACCTTTAACACACCCATACACATAGATACACATTCACACCATAATGTGCAGAGAAAATTAAAAACCATGTACATTTGTGCATTGAATATAATAACTCTTAATTTCATAGTAGTAGGTAGGGTCCCATCCTATCTAGATCTTATTTTTCTTTGTTTGTTTATTGGGGTTTTTTGGTTTATTTAGGCAGTGTTTATTTAATTCATGATAAACTATAAATTTCTATATACTATCCAGAATGGTCAGAGGAGATTAGGTTCTTGAGCTTAGGTTTCACATACTAAAGAGAATTTGCTGTTTGTGTAAAATCTAATTTATTTTTAAAGTTTAGTGAAATTCAATTAATTAACATATAGTGTATCATTAGTTTCAGAGGTAGAGTTCAATTATTACTTAGTTGCAAATTACATCATTTGCCCTTCTTAATGCCCTTCACCAAGTTACCCCATCCGCCCACCATCCTCCCCTCCAGCAAGCCTTAGTTTGTTTTCTATAGTTAAGGGTCTCTTATGGTTTGACTCCCCCTTTGATTTTGTTATTTTATTTTTTCCTCCCTTCCCCTGTCATCCTCTGTTTTGTTTCTTAAATTTCACATATGAGTAACATCATACGATAATTGTCTTTCTCTAATTGACCTATTTTGCTTAGCATAATACCATCTAGTTCCATCCAAGTCATTGCAAATGTTAGATTTCCCTTTTTTGATGGCTGTGTATAGGAAAATTGCATATTATAATTATATAAATATATATATTTATATAGATATATAGGAAATATTATATATAATTATATATATATATATAGGATATATATATATCCTCTTTATTCATCTGTCAGTGGACATCTAAGCTCTTTCCATAGTTTGACTATTATGGACATTGCTCTATAAACATTGGGATGCAGTTATCCTTTTTGGATCATTGTGTTTGTAGCCTTTGGGTAAATACCTAATAGTGCAATTGCTGGGTTATGGGGTAGCTCTGTTTTTAACTTTTTGAGGAACCTCCCTACTGTTTTCTAGAGTGGCTGCACTAGCTTGCCTTCCCACCAACAGTGAAAAAGTTGAAAAGTGAAAGTTTTTTTCACTTTGAAAAGTGAAAAGTTTTTTTTCTCTGCATCCTCATCACAATATATTATATATAAGAATCACATATATTAAATTCAAACCTCAAATGGAAACAAGCTAATATTAATCATGTCCATATCATGTCCATATTCTCTATATAACCAACCACAAGAGCCAAATAAGTTTGTACTGTTATGGACAGTTTTGTAGATTATACATCGGAAATTAAGGATTAAAGATAGAGGCTAGAAAGATTACTCTTTAGCTAGAGCATAGAATGGTAAATGATGGAGCCAATATTCCAAGCTTTGTGGACACCAAAGACTATGCAACCTTGCCTTAGTGATCTAGGCTTAATTTTATCTATTGTTCTTTCATTTTAATAATTTACAATGACAGGAGTTGCCAAAACCATCAAATGCAAATCTCATCTGGAATATTATATGTAGAGTGTCTTTAGGGTTGATAACAATCTGGAAGACTTTCATTCATAGCTGAAAAATAATTGTCCTTAGAGTTTTTTACTGCCTTTTAAGTTTAACTTCCTCCTGTTGGGCTGGAGTAAGTAACTATTTACTTTTAAAAAATGCTGTTGCCCCAGGGTTTGGTAAAGTAAATACTACATTGCTATCATGTTATGTATTACAGAGAAGCTACCTGACTTCCTTTAGCATTACTGTTCATTCATGTGGTGACCAGTCAATATCTTTCAAGTCTGATATTTCTCTGGAGCAACTGAAGGTTGAGCTAGGCATAGCTAGGAATCTAGATGACCTTTTAGAAAAATATTTTTAGGCACATTCTAAAATTATCCAGAAACCCAAGCCATGCTTTTTAAGAAATGATGGGGGGAAGGGAGTAAGGAAAAGAAGGCCTCTAATTTAATACAAGTTCCTTTCAAATATCAACTTCCAAATGGCAGAGTGCCATTTTTTTTTTTAATTTAAAGACTTTATGAAGTTAGTAATTGCCATAGAGAACAAAACTAATATCACCAATCAATCCCCAAAATATCAAGGGATAAAGATTGTTACTTAGTTCTTGAGGGGCCCCTTTAGACACTGATGAAATCTTAGTAAGAAAGAGCAGAACAGAATCTAGTCATAAGAAAGTCTTTTTATGATAATCCTTTTAAAATAATTGTAAAACAATTTTAAAAATTGAAAGGCTATGACTGATACTGTGATATATTTATTGCCTCAGTGGACGTGTATTCCCTGAACTAGACCATGACACTATTTTAAATAGCCCACTACACACACATTACATGATCACAGCTTTCAGCTGCTTTTGATTTAGGCTGAATTGGAACCAGTGACCTAGAAGCAAAGAGTGTCATATTCCATTACTAAATGTCTTCACTGGTCAGTTACTCCCAGGTTTTTTTTTCCTTAATCATTTTTATTAGCAACATTCCCATTTTTATCATCAGACAATTGAAAGATCTCAAGAATGTGCCCTGACACAAATTATAGCTATTGTTTACACTACCTTCTTATAAAGACAGACTATCCCCAAGTGTGAGATTCACCTTGAATTATGCCAGCTGCCATCCTATTTCAGTATTTGTTCTTCTTTTATTCTCTGTTATAGTCTCTAAATGACATTAGATGTGGTTGGAATGACAAGTGCCTTTTCAGGTCCACAAGTGAAGGTGAATTCAAGAAGGAGCCAACAGACACCTGTCCATCATAACCAGCGCAAGCTAGCTCCAGGAGTAGAACTATGTAAATTGATCCCAAAATGCATTCCCTGCTTTCATTTGATATATTTTTTTTTCATTTTCACCTCACAGCCTCTCACAGCTTTACAGTGTGCAATGTAAAAACTCACCCTTGTTCCTTTATATTTTTTCAATAGGCTAATGCAAAAATGGAAGAACAAACTTGTGTTCTTTTTTTTCTTTTGGTCCTATATATCTTTCTATAGACTTGCATTTTTTGGAATGCCTGACATGTCTACAGTGATCTGTGAAATAGAATGCCTAGATAGAAAAGGAAGTAGATCAATATTGCTTTAACAGAGAAAGTGCTTCATGAAGACACACTGGTACATAATTAAACATAACAAACATTTCCCAAGGACAGATCTCTCTAACTCAACAAAATCAAACTCACATTCCCTTGTGCTTTACCCTGATGAGAACTTCATAACTTTGGAGTGCTGTAAAGGGATTTAGAGGACAAGTATGATAGCTATTTATAGAAAATGATAGGCATCCAGCCTTGAGATAAATCTGAACCTAAAACAAATATGTTTAGAGGAAATGGTATGGGCAGTATAAGCATGAAAGAATAACAGTATACTGAAGCAAATGGTTTGCACTTGATTTTAGTTTTTGAGGTTTCACACTTTCCATAGTTCCTATAGTTGCCATTTATTGCTATTTCCTTATAAGTTAAAAAAGACTCTCATAATCAAATATATAAAGATGAAAATATAAAAACAGTATTTTAAGGATAATTTATATCAATACATCATATTTCTTACAACTAAAGTTATTTGGGACTGCAAAACATGGATATATTACCCCCACAATGTGTATTTCTTAATTTGAGTCCTTCAAAAGTTTTAATTTGAGTCCTTCAAAAGCGGATGCTGAAGCACTTATTTGAACACAAGTAGAGTATTTGGAAGGTGATCTTGGGGAACACAGTGAAGGAGTGAGCAAGTGAGAAATAAAAGGGAGGGAAGCCAATAAAGTTTTATTAGTGAGTGGATCACTGCTATGGGAAACAAGCTCAGTCTTGCCCCCTGGACCCTCTCAAAGATTTTGTAGAATTATTTCACCAAGGGAAGAAAAGAGCGAGCTGTGTACCCACTGCTATTTATTTGCTGAGTGGCACTCCGGGTAGCATTAACTCCCTGCCAAGCACAGTCTAGGGACAAAGATTGGTCCCAGGAAAAGGGGAGCAGAAAGCTATATGTATGAATAAAATCTGTCTGCCAGAATAGAACCTGGCTTCAGAGGTGAGCGGAGAGATACAAGAGGAATTCCCACAGGGTCATCTATACCATATGGAAAACTAACACAGGGGAGAGCAGTACAAAGAATAGCTAGATAATATTTTTAAGAATTGAGAGAGACTCAGCAGTAGCTATAAAAGAGGGTTACAAGGTCTCATTTCCCCAATGTCATTATCTTTATCTATTTACTGTTTTGATGGGTAAGAACTCCTCCCTAAAGAGAAAATTCTCCTTAACACTTTCTTCTTTACTACATATATTAGAGTCATGATGTTTGTTGTTCACTAAATACCATTGTCAAGCTGTCAAACTCTATTTTCAAAGGCAGTTCATTTTGTAAAGATATATGACTTCAGGCTCAGGGGAGGTTTGAAGTGATTTACACCAGCATATATGAGTGCAGGTGTCCAGTTTTTCCATCCCCTATCTTTGGAGTTTAAGAGGATCCTTGGGCTATTCACTAGGGAGGGCTGTTTGCTCTGGAAGGGCAGTGCAGATAGGGTTTACCCGAGTTTCAGGGCTTGGCAGAGCAATGAGATATATTGTGACTGTTGTGAAAGGGAAGCCTTTTCTTAAATAATATTGAATATAACTGCTAATGTGCTTCCTTAGCACTGGTGATGCGGTTTAGATGTTCCTGTAATGGTCTGAAACACTGGCTTGTCTCCCTCATGGCTCCCTGGAAGTCAAAAAATGGGCGGTTGTGATCTGTATGAAAACGGATATCCTTTCACTGCAGATTTCACTCATGTTCACATGGCCATTCCTCTTGTCTCTCCTGCAGTAGCCCTCATAGCTCTATCCCTTGATATTTTCCCCTTAGTTTTGGAATTTTTATTTCTTTTGGGCATGAAGGAGGTGGAAGTCTGGCACCACTGCTTATCTTCTCATTCTTTTCTTGTGGTTTAAATTTCATCCCTAGAGATTTTAGGGCTCAGACCTTTGGGCCTCACCCAAAAGAACTCTTACAAATCCAACACGTTAACTCCAATGCTGATATTTGGAAAATGAAAACATCAAGAGTTGTTCTCTTTGAACTCAGATTCTGCTGTAGCATCTATTACCTGAGATAGGCCGTTGGAGTGGCCCAGCCAGCTGAGTGCAGGTAGGCCCACTGGACACCAAAAAGGAAAATTTCAAATAATATTTCAGAGTTTTTATCCTTCCATAAAAGTCATCTATAACCTGGAATCATAAGCAATCTCTATATACATTACAGACACTCTGTAATAATGATACAAATGCATGAATCGTCATCAGTTGAAATGGTTTTGGTTGGAAGCTTTATTTACTATGTGGTTTAGCTGATAATATGATTTAGACCTAAATTTTATTTTAATGAACCAATAATATTTTTTTAAAATACACTTGAAATAAAAACACACACATAACTTTGATAAAAAGTGGTGATCCATAATTCACAAGTATATTTCCTTTCTTATGAATTGAAGATAACATATAGGTCTACAAATTTGTTTCCACTACACTAAGTTATATACAAAATGTATGGCTCCTTAATTTTTTTAAAGATTTTATTTATTTATTCATGAGAAACACCCAGAGAGAGAAAGGCAGAGACACAGGCAGAGAGAGAAGCAGGCTCCATGCAGGGAACCTGATGTGGGACTCGAACCTGGATCTCCAGGATCACGCCCTGGGCTGAAGGCGGCGCTAAACCGCTGAGCCACCTGGGCTGCCCAGGCTTCTTAATTTTTCTATTTAATTATCTTATCTGCCTCACAATATCTTCTCCCCAATCCCCCCCCAACACACACACACCCAAGCAAAACTGAACTAAATATAATATACGTTTCTTATCCTGTAACTTAAATAGTATCTTTAGTTGACTCCTTCTCATTTAGGTGAATGGAAGAGATTTACAAGTTTTCCACAATCCCTCTACATCCAAGTTCTTATTGTTTTGTTTTTGTTGTTGTTGTTGTTGTTGTTGTTGTTGTTGTTGTTGTTTTTCCCTAGGATGGTGTCTGGATGTGAAGGAATAGTGACAATGTATGTGACAGGAAGGAACTGGGTAGGTCTCGGCAAGTTCTTCCACTCAGGCAGGTTCTCAGTTTCCTCACTGATATCTACTTAAGTGTGACTGGTCTATGCTGAAAATCAGACTAGTAACAAATGAAGGGTGCTGCTCTGCCCTTTGGCATTCTGTAAGGGTTTGCTAGTATAACCTCCAGGTTGCATATTTCAGAGATTAATTGTAGTCTCTGTCAATAGAGGAGGTCCTGGGCTGTGATCCCC
This sequence comes from Canis aureus, assembly GCF_053574225.1. NCBI lineage: Eukaryota > Metazoa > Chordata > Mammalia > Carnivora > Canidae > Canis > Canis aureus. The sequence continues at coordinate 19,835,789 of NC_135643.1, forward strand.
CTGTGCTGTGGATCACCTGAGATCAATCTTTGATCTCCACATGTGTCTGACTCAGACTATCTGCTCTATATCCCACAGCTTCAGCTCATATTGCCTGTTCTGTGACATACTCCTTAGCCAAGACCCCAGTCAGACTATTCCCTAACATCACTAATACACTATGAGGTATCTTCTGAGCTGTGTCTACTCCAAAAAGAACTTGATACACTCAGGCCTTCCAACTGCCCGATAAGATGTACCACTGAATTTACTGCTTATATGATTTGTGTGAAAAGTTTCTGTGCCATATTTTCCTTTCAGAGTCTAAAAAGGAAAAGAGAAAGCCCTTCTGCTCCCACGATCACCCAGATCTGCATTGGTATTTCTATAGATTTCTGGCTTCCCCAGGTTATAAATTTATATGTTTTATACAAGCCATTCTGTTCTGACAAAAGGAATAGTGAGCTATCTGAATTTGTTATTCTAGAACTTAAATGCCACAGATTCAAGGAATGGGTCTGTCTGGTTGTTGCTTCAACACATCAAGGGCAACATATAATAAGTACTTGATATATATTTGTTGAATGAATGTGTGGATGAATGACAATAATTTGATTTGCTCAAACTGCACCTGAATGATACAAGACATGCTTCAGAGGTGAAGGAGTTCCATTGTGCCACAGTGTTCTTTGCTTGAGTCTGGGACATATTCTTCACGTCATTTCAGTAAAATTTTCTTTAAGACGCTAAAGAAGAACCAGCAGACTTGCTGTGAAAGAGTCTCCAACAGAAACAGAAAATGGCATGACAGCAGTGTTTCTATTGGTCACTGGCAGTGGAACTTTCAGATTTTTTTTTTATTTCGACAGATATTTGTTCCTTGAAACTCTGGCACATGCAGGTACCATGGAGTTGTCTACAGAATGTGGATATCGGCATTTCCACAGGGCATCCACTGTGCAGGGACAGCTGTAAGTGCTGCTTTCCACTTCACAGTGGCACCCTCAGTGACCACTGACAGTATAGGTGCTGCTCCCATTAGCAGTGGCCACAGAATATGCCGTCAAGGCAAGTTAGATGAAGAAGAGAGAAAACTGAGAAGTTATGTTGAAGACTAGAGGAATGGTATGTGAAGATTATGGGACGTTTGAAAGAGGAATCTGAAAGGCTTTCTCAGAGAAGGTGACAGATGAGCTAGAAAAGTAAAGAATTCAATGACCTAGAAATCCTGATGTGCCTGTGTGTGTGCGTGTGTTCAGGTACAGTTCAGTGACAAAACCAAAAGCAAATTCAAGATGCAGTCTTATTTTTGCTCCTATAAGTTTTGAGAGTCTGTATAATTACTGCAGCTTTCAGAAATTCCATTTTCTCATTTTAATTGAAGATATCAATACCTGTCCTGCTTACCTCACATTCTTGTTATAAGGATAAAACAGGATTATGCTTATAAAAACTTTGATGAATTAGAAGATGCTTTACAAACACAAGAATTATTGTTTTCCAAATTAATTTGGTGAATAATGTATTGAGTAGTTTGGTAATAAGGAACAAAGATTCAATCAAACTAGCTTCAGAAAAGTGGAATGACATTTTCTGAATACAGCAAGTTCATGGATCTCAGAGGCCAGGAGATAATCAGAGTCAGGCCTCATGTGAATAGAAACTAGAAATGGAAACATGAAGGATTAAAGCCCTTCTCTCACTTCTCTGGGGTCATAGGATTTCTTTTAGTGCTCTGTTTTCTGAGAGTCTGCCCCATTCATCTCTCTCTTAACCTTTTTCATCTGGGGTTTTTCTCCCTCATAACCTCTCATGCACAATGACTCATATTGCCATTGCAGTTCTAACTGTACCTTATTTTTTCCTTTTTTTTTTTTTAACTCAAGCATACACCTTTCACTGGAACTCTCTTGTCTCTACCTATCGGTTCAAACTTCTGAGATAAGGATCTGACTGAATGTGTTCTTCAAGATGAATAAGGTCACATAAGTCATGAGTTATCAGTCACTCTATGCCCATTAGGTATGATCAAATCAGGGTTCCTTGGTGTTTCCATTATCTAAGACTAGAGCAATGTGGTCAGGGTTTTCCCTGCCTACTCATGGTGGCTATAAGGAAAAGTGAGTTCTTTGAGAAGTGGTTAGGATAGAGCAAGCAGTTTGCAATGCAGAGAAAATCCTTTGGTAGGTCAGTTTGTGAGGGATGTCGGTCTTTCTGGGCTACTATAACAAAAGTACCATAGATGAGGTGGCTTAAACAATAAGTATTTATTTCTCATAGCTCTAAAGACTAGAAGTCTAAGATTAAGGTGTGGACAGATTTGGAGTCTGATGAGAACCAGCTGCCTGGTCCATAGATGGCTGTCTGAGGTCTCTTTTATAAGGAAACTAATCCCACTTATGAAGTTTCCACCCTCATGACTTGATCACCTCTAAAGGCCCTACCCCTAATACCATCACATTGAGGGTGAGGATTTCAACAAGTGAATTTAGGGATGACACAAGCATTCAGTCCATGACAAGAGGGCAACAATGGAATGACATGAGACCACTGGTTGCTATGCATAATTGTTGGAGAAATAAAAGAAAAGCACAGGCAAAGAAAGGTTAAAAAGAAGAAAGAATGGTTTCACCAACTTTAGAATTTTGCTTAGCTTTGCTTCTGAGTATTATCTTTTCTACTGAATATTTCATTATTTGTTTTTTGCTGAAAGTAATGAAAGGGTACATGGATATAGGTAAATGAAATATAAAATACTATTAACGTTTTTGTATTTTAATTTATAAAGTATTATAGAACTTTGACATACAGATTTTCCTTCATAATTATGTTTTGTTAAAGTGAATCCACATTCCTTGAGTATACATATTAATAACCTTTGGAAATTTTCTTTAAAGATTTATATATTTATTCATGAGAGACATAGAGGGAGAGACAGAGACATAGATAGAGGGAGAAGCAAGCTCCCTGTGGGGAGCCTAATGCAGGACTCAGTCCTAGGACTCTATCCAGGACTCCAGGATAGAGTCGAAGGCAGACGATCAACCACTGAGCCACCCAGGCATTCCCCAACCTTTGGAAATTATTAAGGGACCCTCACTTTTTCTTATTTTCTTAATGGATAGAAAAAACATTCATACACAAATGACTAAGCATTTACAATACCACTAATGTGACATTTGATGAAAGATACCAAAAAATTGACACATAATTTTATTTTCTAACAAACATTTAATGTTAGGATTTTTTTCTTAACAAATCTGCAATATCCTTACCTTTCTTGTCCCTGAGGCATTTTGATTGAAGAGACTTTGCCCCTTGTTGCTTTGCACTTCTACATTGAGACTAGGTCCCAATTGATAACTTTGGGTTGACAAATGACACAAATGTTAGTTATCCTGTGTATGAACCCCAGAGGCATTATGTCATTGTATAAAACTGCATATGAAATCAATAAACTCAAGGAAAATGGCCATAAAACAACAATTCTTTAAGTCAAGGGAAAGTAAATTGCTTGTGCTACCCAGATAGTTTGGGATTTGTTGCCTGTTTCCAAAGAGAGGTTTTCTTTCCAATAACTTCAGGCTTAGGAATTATAGTTAGTCACCATAAGCCTAAAAACCTGATGCATTAATCATTATATATGTTCTTTTCCATTGCTTTATTGCACCTTACTTTATTTATGAAAATCATTTTGCTAGAGTAATACCATAAGCTATACAACTTGTTTTCATGAGGAATTGGAGTTTTAAAAAAATAGATCAAAATAAAACTAGTGATGAAATACCATTTGAAAAGTACCCTGAAGAAATGACTATTTATTGGTTTTGATAAATGTTCCCAGGTTTTCATAGAGGTTGGCAGTTTGACTGATTTATAAATCATCATTTAACACTCTCGTGACTTCTGGAAGTTAACATTTTAGACCATCATTTTTTTGATCTAATCCCAAACTCATAATAGTTTGTATATCACTTATTTCTCATTAAATAACACCAATGAGAGCATATCATAAAGGGTAGTATTTGAAAGGAATATTTTCAAAACTGTATTTCATCTCAAAATCTTCAAATGAGAAAAAAAAAGAAAGCAATATCTGATTGAGGTTGTAATTGTAGAAATGCTATCCATAGTAATGCAAATTCATTTTACTAAAATTTCAAATTTAAAACCTTTCAATGCAATAATTGCTTTATATCAAATTCTTGGTAGTGTCTCTAATACATCTCCAGTTGCCATATATGTATTTTCACTAACATGTGGCTTGTTCTAATCACCTCAACTTACGGACTTGGCAATAAAAATTTTAATTAAAACACACTGAGTAATACTCATGAGTGAAGAATCTAATCTATATTGACCTAGGACCCAAGTCATAAGCTTTTCTATAGACTGTCAATCAATGTTCCATATATTCCATTTTATTATTAATAGATAATTATAATCTTAGTATTAGTAAATTAACAATAGGTTAAAACTAATTTTGTTTAATTGCTACTAGCTCTATTATCAATTATTTATTAACTTTCAAAAGGGGATCCCTGGGTGGCGCAGCGGTTTAGCGCCTGCCTTTGGCCCAGGGCGCGATCCTGGAGACCCGGGATCGAATCCCACATCGGGTTCCCGGTGCATGGAGCCTGCTTCTCCCTCTGCCTATGTCTCTGTCTCTGTCTCTGTCTCTCTCTCTCTCTCTCTGTGACTATCATAAATAATAAATTAAAAAAAAAATAAAAAAAAAAAAACTTTCAAAAGTGAAGTCAGTTTTTGAAACATCATCCATTGATGTAAGAGACCATAGATCCACACATTCAGGAACAATCTTAGTCATTAAATAAGGAAAAAAGTATCAATAATTAAGATTATCAACTCTAATAACTTTCAGCAAAAAAAAAAATCTCAAGTTTATTTAGAGTTTACTAAATTCTGAGAATGTTCTAAATTGTTTACAACCATTCTTTTGTGTAATCTTTGTGTGTGTGTGTGTAATCTTTACAATAATTCTGTACAGTAGTTAAAGAGATCTCTATTTTATGAGCAAAGGAACAAAGCAACAACAAAGTACATTTTTTCTCAAGGTTGTATAGCTAAGAAGTGGTGAATCTAGGATTTAAAGCAAATTAGTCTGGCATTCAGAGCCTGTGCTTCATCCCCACACTTTTCTCTGGTTAAGCAAAAGCAAGTCTCAAGGGTTTTATTTTGATGTATTTAATGTGTGTATACAATGAAGTTAAATTCCCTGCTAACACTCCATATTTGTTATACAGAAAGGACATCTTGTTTTCCGGAAACACTTGAGTGGCCTTCTTCCCTGTTACCTTATATCCATTCTACCCTTATCTGTCCTGCTGTATGTTCTAAGAGTCCAGGGCTACCTTTCCCTCTGGCTTCTAGTTGGATTTGGCAAATAGGAAGAATAAGCTAGAGATGAAAGGCCTAGAGGAAAGTGTGTCTGGGATATTTATCCAAACCCATTCCTTCTTCATGAAAGAGTACTATTTTGGCAGTGGCTCACGTTCTATAATTGCAGTCCTTGTCTAGTTGTGTAAGGCCACACCCTCCACTTGTCACTTCAGACCGAGGGACACTAATGGCTTTATCTTATTCCCAGCTCTGAAAAGCATCTTTTGTTAAATTCTTTTCAATTATCCCTCTGGGTGTGTAGCTTGTTTTCTTCTGGGATCCTAATTAGTATATAATCCTTGTGAGTAAATCAGGGAGCCTCTTCCCAGGGACTGGTTATTTGTTTTAGATGCTATAGTCATGCTGCAAGGAAAGAGCAAATAGAGATTTTGGACAGTGCAAAAGAATTCTGGAAGTATCTAGCAATATAAATCACCAATTTCAGAGTCATACATACTTGAATCTGACTGTAGTCATCCCTAGACAAGAGGTGTTATTCATGAAGTCTTAGACCTGGCTTAGTTGTGAGTTTTCTAGCAGGTAGAACTTTTATTACAGTAAAAGCTATCCATGGTGTAGATCAAAATGTCCATCTAGGATAATTTGAAGAACGTTTAAAAGTGATTAGGTAAGGTGCACTAAATATCCATATTGATGTGAGGCTCTATTTGCCCCCAGCACAATGGGTGTAGAACAATACCTTTGTATCATATCTGGGCTGTGTGCCCCACAGGAACAAATTATTCTTGATGGAGACAGGGCAGGGGTGGGCAAGGACTCTTAACAGAAACACAGCTGTGTCTGATGAGGAGGAGAAGATCAAGACGTATTCTTCTGTGATTGATTCTGTACTCTATGAGATTTCACATTTTAAACAATGGAGTTGATGACAGAATGTCAATGACACTGGAAGTGTAAGCAGCACATCTGAAGAAGACAAGAGTGTCCCAAATGACCCTAAAACACATTCTGCAAAAATATAGTGAAATTCATTAAGTAGAGCTCAGAACAATATATTTAGAAGAAAATCAAACTGTACAAATTCAATATGAAGGAAACTTTGTTTTGGGAAAGGAAACCAGAAAAAGAGTTAGTAATGAGAACCATTCAGAAAATGATTTTAGAATGATATCCAATACATGATATTAGCTGATACAATATCTTTAATGGATTCTAAATTAGATTGTCATAAATATACAGATTATAAATTATGTAGAGTAGTAAAAATAATATCTTCAAATGATTGTAAGAGATTCTGTATATTAATTCCTTGGTAAAAATATTATTTCAGTAATCTATTTCAAAACAAACCATCCCAGAATTATAGTGGCTTAAAGTGACAACTCTTAAGTCAGTGGTTCTTCCACTATTTTCATCTGAGTCATATATTTAGCTGCAGTTACCTGGTACCTCCAAGGAGGCCAGATAGTCCAAAACCCTACACACACACAGACACTGGGCATCTGATGGCATTGTTAGTTAGGTCTCTTTCTAGTAGTTTCTTGTCATCAAAGAACCTATCTCAAGCTTCTTTACAGGGTTATGGGTTGTTTTAAAATGGGAAGAGCTGAATCTGCAAGTAATCTTAAGGCCTGGATCCAGAAGTTGCATACTATCAGTGCAACCACATTAGGGACACCTGGATGGCTCAGTGGTTGAGTGTCTTCCTTTGGCTCAGATCATGATCCTGGGGTCCTGGGATTGAGTCCTGCCTGCATCAGGCTCCCTGCAGGAGGCCTGCTTCTCCCTCTGCCTGTATCTCTGCCTTTCTCTTTCTGTGTCTCTCACGAGTAAATAAATTTAATGTCTTTTTAAAAAATTCTATCAGTTAAGATTTCTTATCACATTTTTAAAAAATTTCTTAAATATTTCAAGTAATTTCATGATAAGCAATGGTGTTTACAAAATGTAATCTGTAATTGAAATACATTGAAAAGATAGATTACATGTCACACTTATAGGCACTGATAACTTAATGACTTCCAACTAACTGTCATGTGCCCCAAGCAAACAGCAGCTCTTGCTCTCCAAATTGTTTCTCCTTCCTCATTCTTTGGGGGGCAGTCACTGGAGCCAGAGGCTAACAGTGTAAGATGTTCTTCTAACAACAACATCTGCTTAAATTGTAAAATTATCCATGCCTTAGTAGCTTTTTGCTTTTAGTTAAACTTTAATTGTGAATAAATGAGATGCATATATGACTTGTTGAAGGATATATTTTCTTCATGGAGAAAAAATTGTCAAGATGTTTATATGCATGAGGTTAAATAAAATCAGAGAACCACTGAAACATTTATTTCCATGAATATTATACGTTAGAATTAAATCAGAATTATAAAATGCTCTTTTTGCTACAAAGAGAATCTTTTTTTTTTTTTTTTTTATGATAGGCACACAGTGAGAGAGAGAGAGAGAGAGAGAGGCAGAGACACAGGCAGAGGGAGAAGCAGGCTCCATGCACCGGGAGCCTGACGTGGGATTCGATCCCGGGTCTTCAGGATCGCGCCCTGGGCCAAAGGCAGGCGCTAAACTGCTGCGCCACCCAGGGATCCCTACAAAGAGAATCTATATGAATAAAATGTCAAGTATATATGTTGTTGCTACATACATCATGTATTGTTATATATACATACATCATAGAGGCCCAACAACCAATATGTCTTTCAGGTTCTTGAAACCTTGCACCTTCCCTAGGGATTTCTGTTCTAACTTTACCATAGAAGAGGATACATCTGTGACTACTCTTAGTATGAGAGGGATGAACTTCTCTGCAAACTTTGGTGGTCAAGCTTATTTCTACTCACCCAGAGGGAAAAAGGTGGAGTCTGTGGTGTAGGAACAGTGTCACTAAGACAAAGGAAGACATTGATGTTAACCTTTGTTGCTGTAGTAGGGCATTTAAGAAAGAACAGAGACTAGGCTAGACATGTATGGTGGCTCTTTATCTAGAGATTCTGTTCAGGATGTCTCAGAATCTTATAGATGCTTTGAGCAGGTTTAATGCCCATTTTATATATAATATGAAATCTATATTTGAATACTATAATATGAATCTATATACTTCTTGCTTGCATAGTCCATTTAAAATATTTTTCCTACCATAAATGATCCAGATTATCCTCTTGCATACATGTAGAATCAAATATATTTCTAAATATAGTAATAATTTGTTATTGCAGTTATTTCCAATTTGATATGGAAAACACAGATGAGTTTTTTCTTGGTCTCCATATTTTGGAAGTTGGAAGGTGAGTAGTTCAATTGTGTAAAGTTAGGAATTCACTACTAAATTCTTTAATCAAGTTTCTCATGTTGAACTTTTAAAATTAGCATATGAAATAAAGTCATTTTGTACAAATTTACTTTCCTAAAAACTAACTATATGGCTACTGTACACTTTATTCTCTAAGAATAATATACTTAGGAAAAACCCCCAAAACTTCCTCCACACAAATTAGAAAACATGCCAGACTTGCATCTCTGCTTTATAACGTTATACTTGCAAAACTAAATTTTGGAAAGCTGTGTGCCCAGATCTGATTCTAACTCAAACTTTAGTACCTACAGTTTGAACCATTATTCAATACTAACTCGGTTTATATTTGTAATTTAAAAAGTAGGAATAATTTTCTTGGTAAAAGTTGCTGTTTCATATTCATTGAGCTTTAGCTATAACTACATGTCAACTCATTTACACATTAGCTTTCTGAATTTATTTATTTTTTCCCTTCTGTTGGTATAAAAAAACTAAAAATAAGTTATAAAGAATAATTAGAGGAAAAAACTGTGCTCATTTGACTTGTAGAGAGAAATGCCAACTTTATGGAATAGGAACTAGGTAAGAAAGAAATGAAAATATAACATTGAAATGTAAGCCACCCGACATCAACCCTCCTGCTTCTATTAGTTAGGCCTTTGGTTTCCCAAGTTTTTTATGAGACAAAATTGTTTCTCAAGGAAGCTTCAGACACAAACAACAAAGAAAGACGAAAAGAATTTTTTTTTTAATGCTGTGGTTGAATTATTTTGTAAAACAGTGCACATTTTATTCCTAATTAGAGATTCAATCATAAGCTACCACATTAGAGACTCTGAAAAGTTTCTCAGAAAAGAAAGCTGTCTTATTTTAATTCATCATTTTCCAATATATTATCATCACAGAACACCTTTTTCTCATAAAAGCTATTAGTATCCTGAGGCCAAATGTTCCTCTGGACAGTGGGGAAATGTTTAGAAACAAAGAAAATGTCTTAGCCTGGATACTTAAGACCTGCTCTTTTACAAGAAAGTTTCATAGATTCTGATTATTTAGAAGCAAATTCATTTTAAAGTTGTCAAAATTTCATCCCTGGAGTGTAAAAGTATTGACTGAACTTATTATTCATGCAGAACAACCCAAGAGAATAATTTTAATAAGTGCAATTAAGTCAGATGCATGAATTAATTTCAAATAACAAACTATTTTTGGAAAAGGAGCATTTTGAAAAAAATGTCAGGGATATTGTGGTGATTTAACTAATAATTATCCAGGTTTGATTCTGGGAAAAATAATATATGTATAAGGAAATTTAGACGTTCTACTTACAGTCATGAAAACATGTTTATGGTTTAGCTATCCTGAGAGTATCCATGGCCTTTCCTTAGACATCCTGAAGAAGCTAAAGGTAGAATTAAGAATTACAGGTGCACTAACATGACATTGAACTTCATATCCACTTCAGTAATCTGCTTAATTCAAACTAGTTAATATTTGTTGAGTTATTACTACATTCAATTCTCTATGTAGGTTTTATATCAGCTTGTTTCCTATGCTTGACTCTGCATCAGCTTATTTCATTCATTCAATCCTCAAAAGCTATTCTCAGTGCAGATGAGAAAGCTAAAATCCATAGAAATTAATTGACTTGTTGAAAGCTTCATAGTTAGTGAGTCAAAATATAGACCCAAATGTTCTTTCATCACCTCCACGGATCTGTCAACATGATTGTATATCCCTCTTATAGATTTTATCATGTGAGAGATCTCAGGGCATTGCTGTTAAGAATGTGTGTATCAGAAACTGACTGGGCTCAGACTCTGTCACTGCCGTTTCATTGTGTATAACTCTGGGAAATAGCGTAATTTCTTTGAACATAGTATCATATTAATTAAATGGAATAGCCATTTAATTGAGTTTGGGGGATCCCTGGGTGGCTCAGTGGTTGAGCGCCTGCCATCAGCCCAAGGCGTGATCCTGGAGTCCTGGGATCGGGATCCAGTCCCACATCGGGCTCCCTGCATGGAGCCTGCTTCTCCGTCTGTGTCTCTGCCTCTCTCTCTCTCTCTGTCTCTGTGTCTCTCATGAATAAATATGTAAAATCTTTTAAAACTTTTTTTTTTAAATAAAAGGATTGAGTTTATCAAACTGAGGGTTGATGGAGGGGAGGTGGTAGGGGGATGGGGTAATTGGGTGATGGGCATTAAGGAAGGCACATGATGTGATGAGCATGCAACTGATGAATTCTTGAACTCTACATCTGAAACTAATGATATACTTACTATATGTTGGGTAATTGAAGTAAAAAAAAATAAATAAAATAAAGGTGAAATATTTAGAACAGCACCAGCATATAATAAATGCTCTCTTACTATTAGCCAGAACAATTTTAGTGGCTTTGGACTTTTGGGGGAGGGAGGAATCAGTTAGTTATTTTTTTCTTTTTTATATTGACTTTTTAATATTTATGATTATTCATAAACATTGTTTAAAGATTCATGAAACTCTGCAATTGTGTTTTCTTATTAAATCTTAAATATTGCTCACTTTGACTTTTAGAATATTCTTTTGGTATTTTCTTTCATACTTTCAAATACTTTGCAATTTATTTTTATTTCTATATTTTAACATCGTGAGAATTGTCATTGGACTGTCAAAATGGAAGATTACAATTTAGCTATCTGTCATACAGCTACCTCTACATCACATATTCATGCTTCTAATTTCCCTGTTATCCCAATATGTAAGAGCAATTTTTGGTCTATTTTGTATTCAACTTTAAGTGACCCAGTGCTATTCATCGTAACCTATGAATAATTCTTCCTTTACTGCAGGACTTTTGTTTTCCTTGGAGTTAATGATTACTTCTAATTTTCTTCTTTGTTTTCCATATACTTGTCACTAATTTATCTTCCTATTCTTTTCCAGTTCTACAATCTCTTATTAATATACCGAACACATTCTGTATCCTGTGAATTTTCTTATTTTTTGAGACTCTCTTCCAAAGCTTCCTTTTTCCTTCTGCTTTGTGCTTAAACTCATGACTTCCACTTCCAGATTTACTCCCTTGGTTTGAAGATGTCCATCCTCTCATGGCTTCCTAAAACAAGTGCATTGGAGTACATATTTGAGGCATTGCCTGTATAAAAATGTCTGTATTTTGTGTTCACATTTGAATGATATTTTAGCTTGTTTAGATTCTAATTTGAAATATATTTTATGCTAAAAATATTATATTATTTTTAGCTTTCAATGCTGTTACCAAAAAATATTTTAATAAGAATAAGAAGTTCTTATATTTTTGACCTTTATAGTAAGATTTTTTTTCTCTCTGAAACCTTCTATTGTTTTTGTTCTGAAATTTCACACAAATGTGTCTTTTTACATCTATTTTCATCAGATGTAGTAGCATTGGATTATAATTCAGTAAATAAAATGAGTATCTATGAAAACATTGACATAAAAAAGATATGTTAGTCTTTTGATTAGTAAATTTTTCAAGTTATTCTGTTAATAATTTGATAATCTCTTTCTCTGTTTTCCCTTTTGGATGACTCATTTTTTGGGGTTTTTGTTGTTGTTGTTTAAATATTTTATTATTTATTCATGCGAGACACAGAGAGAGAGAGGCAGAGACACAGGTAGAGGGAGAAGCAGGCTCCATGCAGGGAGCCTGATGTGGGACTCTTATCCAGGGACTCCAGGATCCTGCCCTGAGCCAAAGTCAGACGCTCAACCACTGAGCCATTCAGGTGTCCCTGTCTGACCTTTTGAAGTCCTCTTCCAATTTTCTTGTCCTCTCTACTATTTTCTCTTCAATTAACTTTCTACCATCAAGGAGGTTTCTTCAACTTAATCTATACACACTTTTACTGAGTCTTTCTATTCACATCATCTTAATTTGCAACAGGTATATTTTTGTTGCATAAATGCTATTTTTATAACATTAGGCCCTTGTTTCATGGATCAGTATATTTTCTTATCTCTCTGCAAGTACCATTAGCAACTATTTTATTTTGTAAATTTACAAAAAAGTTTTAAAAATAGTAGTGTTATCATATACCCACACTTACTTCCCTCTAATGCTAGCATCTTGTATAACCACTGCACAATGATCAAAACCAAAAAAAAAAAGAATAAAAAATAATAACCTTGGTAAAATACTATACACTCAACTACATACTTCATGCGGATTTTACCATTTTTTTTTTCTAAAGTCTTTATCTCTTCAGGATTCTCCATTGCACTTGATCATCATGTATGTTTGATGATCAGTTTCTTTCAGCCCATGACAGCTTTCCTTGTCTTTCATGACCTTACTTTTAAAGAGTATTGATCATTTGTTTTGTAACAAATCATTCAATAGGAGTTTGTGTGATGTTCTTCCATGATTAGATTGAGGTTGTGGATTTTGGATAAAACTGTCAAGGTAATGTGCCCTTCTCTGTTTATCGTATCAGAGATACGTGATGTTGATATGTCTTATTACTGATGATGTTTACCTTGATCACTTAGATAGTGTAATGTCTGTGTTTTATCCACTGTAAAAGTAGTTTCTCTTTTTCTAACCTTTGCAGTTAGTAATTATTTTAGAGGAGTTTCTTGAGACTGTAGTATCCTGAGATGTCATTTGCACTTTCATTTTAGTATCCATTGTCATTGGTGGATATTGCTCACAGTAATTATTATTGTATCTAATTCTGATTTCTATTTTTGCATGCCTCTTGCATCTATTAATTGAAGTTATTTTGAAAGGAAGAGTTGTGTCTTCTTTTCTACTTCTTGTTTTTTTTTTATGTAAGTGTACACTCAGGGATATTTATTTTATTCTTTGAGTTTACTCTAGTACTATATTTATTTTCTGGCTCTAATAGTTCTAGCTTTCATCCTTGGCAGTCATTTCAAATTGGTTTTGGTGACCTTTTGGCACACATCTATTTTTGAGCACTTCCTTACATCAAAAATTACACAAAGTACACAAAAAGCACAACACGGTTTAGTCTCATCTAAACCCTTTCTCAGCCCTGGGATCTACTACTTTTCTGAGGAACCCTGGTTCTATTTATTAAATAATGGCATTTAGAAACTAAATCTTGGCCCCAAGTCTACCATTACTTCTAGAACCTCTCAGTGGCTTGAAAATACATGTATAAACAGTAAAGAATGCACATACATGCACACAAAAATATACATCTATATTCTCATGTCTGTTTAAGCGAATGTGTATATACACATTCATATGTGTGTATATCTATATTCTATAAGGCTAATAACAAAGAGAATAGTGCACAAATGCTACACTCTAGTAAACTAATTTGATTATCACAAGAATATAGGTTAGAATTTTGAAGTAATTTTTTTTTAAGATTTCATTTTATTTATTCATGAGAGGCATAGAGAGAGAGAGACAGAGAGAGAGAGAGAGAGAGAGAGAGAGAGTCAGAGACACAGGCAGAGGGAGAGAAGCAGGCTCCATGCAGGGAACCCGATGTGGGACTCGATCCCAGGTCTCCAGGATCACACTCTGGGCTGAAGGTGGTGCTTAACCGCTGGGCCACTGGGGCTGCCCAGAATTTTGGAACTGCTTTACATGTATAATAGGGCTGAATAAATAAATAAGTATATTGTAAATAATGTATAGTGAGAGAGATTTCTTGTTTTGGACAAAGATGTTATGGATATAGAAAGAGGAAAGGGTAGATGAACTCTGTGGTGTTAGATTAGAATTCAAACTGTCAGTATACGTTAATACATATCCAAGCAAAATTTCATTTTTCAAAGTAATTTACTGTATTAGCTTCCTAGGGCTGCCCAAAAAAAGTGCCAAAAATTGGATGACTTAAAACAACAGGAATTTATCATCCCACAGTTTTGGAAGTTAGAAGTCTAAAATCAAGGTGGCTAAGGTGCCATGCTCTTGGTGATAGCTCTAGGGAGAAATTCTTCCTGCTTCATCTAGCTTATGTTGTTTGCCAGCAATCCTCAGTGTTCCTTGGCAGGTAGTTGCATCATTCTGGTTTTATGGCCATCTCACAGTGTATCTTCAAATTGTCTTCTGTGTGTGTGTGTCTGTGTGTCTAAAATTCCCCCCTTTAATGAGAACATTAGTAGCTGGATTAGGCCCCATTTAATGACCTCATTTTAATCTGATTATCTCTGTAAAGATTCCATCTTCAAGTAAGTTCACATTCATACTTTCTAGATGTTAGGACTTCAACGTACATTTGTTAGGGAACACAATCCAAGTCTTTTACTATAGTGATATTATTCATATATAATACATTTAGATTCATTTATAACAGTTTATATTCTCTTGGATTCTACTTACAGTCTGGTGATTTTTTTAAGTTTATGTACAATAAACTATATTCTTTGCAATGTGCAGTTGTGTGGGTTTTGACAAATGCATAAAGTCATGTATCCACCACCATAATAATAATGAACAGTTCCATCAATGGCCAACTTGCTTCCTATTGCCCTTCTATAGCTCCCGTCACCTCCTGTCACCAACAACTTTTTAAAGTTTTATTTCCCCTATATGTGCTCTTTCTCCCAAGGTTCTATTTTTTGTTTGGTGTTTATTTTTGTTGTAGCTTCTGCCTTTGATATTAAAGGATTTATCATAGTATGATGACATTTGGTTATCTGTTCTCATTTAAGAGTTGGGGAACCAAAAAAAAAAAAAAGAGTTGGGGGACCAAAAGCTGATTAGAAGCTCTGTCTGTATGATACTATGTGATGCCAGTGAACTATGGATGGCTTCAGAGTAGAGTGATTCTTTGGCCATTTTGTTGAGAGAACCCCTAATATTAGTACATTTTATCTTGTGCTTATCTCATTTTTTTAGAGAAAGGACTTCTAAATTCATGATAAGAAGACCTAATCCTATCTGTAACTACAAAATTTCTGGAGTCTGATGGAGATGAATGTGTAAAGGGTCATGGACATATAATATAGTACTTACTTTATTCAAAATTTTTAGAATGAAAATCCCAGTCTCAACTATACCTAGGATGCCCCCATGCCAGAGAATTTCAGTACAATCTTCAGACAGTGAACACAGTTATAGGTTGAATTGTGTCCCCTCAAAATTCATATGTTGAATTCTTAATGCTCTCAGAATGTGACTCAGAATGTGACCTTATTTGGAGATATAGGATTTTTACAGAGATAATCAAGTTAAAATAAAGTCATTAGGCTGAGCCCTAATCTCAATGTAACTGATCTCATAAAAGGGAAATTTGGACACAGAGCAATGCACAAAGAAAGATAGTGTGAAGGCACAGAGGTAATGTCACATGAAGATAAAGGCAAAGATTAGAGTAATACATCCATAAGCCAAGGAACACCAAAGATTGCCAGCAAGCCACCAGAAGGTGGGAGAGATCCTTCCTTTTCAGCCCTAAAAAAGGAACCAACTCTGAAGCACCTTGATCCTGTCCTTTTAGTCTCCAAAACCATGAGACAATATATTTCTGTTGTCTAAACCTCCATCCCTTGTATTTTGTCATGGCAGCCCTAGCAAACAAACACATTTCCTAAGAGTGACTAGCATACTAGTGGGGATTCAACGAATACCAGTGCCTCAATGATATTCTTATGTAAACAAGAAGTAAATAAAGGGATGCAGTAGTATATATTAAGTATTATGGTAAAAGTTTTATAGCAGTTTTGAGAGCTAGAATTCCAAATCTCTATTCTAGTTTCCCAGAACAAGGGGAGTAGGAAAAAGAATCTGAGACCCAAGGGACCTGGGATATTTAACAGGAACCGTAGCACAGCACTCATCAATACAGAAATTCAGCTGTTCATCTAATTGACAAGAAGACTTTTGGTCATGAGGAAGAATGAAAAAATTTTGGAATTAGGGTCAAATTTGCCATTCACTATTTAAAGAGTATCTATCATATGTTCAGTCATTTTGGGTAGTACAGAAGGCACAAGAATAAACAATTCTTGGCTTTCATTTTGGGAGGTTCAAAGGGCACAAGAATAAACAATTCTTGGCTTTCCTGTTCAAGAGCTAATAGTCTATCTGGGAGGAAGTCATAAAAATGTCATTAAAATATCTATCATAGGGATATGAAATAGAAATGATTGATAGGTAAAATAATTCCAGATACATTGAGGAATTAGATCTGGCCGGAAACTATATGTGTGTACTGTTTCCGATTGTTAATAATGAAGTTGTACTGAACCATTAGAACACTTTCTGGGACTCCTTACATTTTCATTGGCTAGAGCAACTTCAGTGTTTGGGCTAAATTATGGTTATTGGAACTGAATGAAGTCCATGAATATCTGCATGAGTAACTGAATGAAGTCCATGAATATCCGCATGAGTAAGTCATGACTTACTCACGATGTTACAATATCTCTTTTATAGAGTTTTCTACTCTTTATACCAAAGGCTAAGTGTTTTTGGTGGGTGACTTATTTGTTCCTGTTATCTACCAGCCAGGATCTTTACTATAAGTGCAAATATTATTTATGCAGGCTTGGTTAAAATTTGAATATTTTTGCTTGCTTATTAATCTTTGATAAAAATTTTACAAATACAGATACCCTTAAAGGCTGACCTCAAAAATCTTCCTGTGATCCCTAGCATACAGATCAATTGCACTTAATTTGTAAGAATTTATCACATTATATTATGTTAGTTATTTCTACTGTTTGAATATTATGCATGGCGAGGGGAAGTAATTTATTTTTGCATTACTAAATTTGTTGTTTCTTTAAGAGCCAAATATATTGCTCTGCGTGGAGGACCCACACTGAGAAGTGCATCCTCTTGTTGTTGAGCAAACTAATACAAATATCTAGTGTTTCCTGAGGAATAATTCCTGCATGGAAATGGGGGACAGGTAGACAATATCAATGAAAAACTGATTTAACTGTTTCTTAAATAACTGTTTCTTAAATAGACTTTATCCAAATTCTAGATTATAGTTCCATCTTGACCCCTACTTCTGGAAGCACCTAGTGAGTGCTGTTTATCCTAATCCTTTGGGGGATTCTGTAGATATTTTGCTTCTTAAAATTGTGCTGCCATGGAATTCAGTTTTCTCAATTCTATTTAAGCAGTTATCATTTTCCAACTTCCCGATATATGTTGGATTTTATTTGGACTTTTGAGTTCATGCCCCAAAGATAAAAATCTATCATATCATTTTTGCAGGGTTTGAGAAAAGAAGGAAAGTTAATGTTTGAGTTCATGTTTAAAAGGAGGTGTGTGATTTTTTTCCCAAACTGATGGCTGAAGCTTTCCCCAAATTCCTTATTATAGAGAAAAAAAGTTATAATGGATAGAGCTCAGGCTTTAGAATCAGAGATAAATACAGGCCTAACTTCATGTGACTAAAACTTTAAGGTGGATGGCAGGTATGGAAAAACGAGGCCACATAAAGGGAGATAATTTCAGAGGTTATTGCATTAACTTGTGTGAGATAAACTGTGATCTCTGGTTGGTGTTATAAGAGTGAGTTCAAGAGAAATAAAATATAGGAAATACATGAGAAGTATTATTTATAGAATGAGTCAAGCATAGCTTCAGTGTTTCTGCTTCAAGAAATTGGTGGGACAGTGGTGTCATTCTCTAAGGAAACAAAAAGAGGAGGAGCTTTAGGGAAGCCTCTGAGTTTAGTTGAAATTGTTTCATCTTGTATTGAGTTTTAAGTACATCCATTTATGTCTGTATACATAAATAAGAAAAACTAGGAAGTTCTATTCTTCTTTTTTTAACTTTTTTTTTTAAGATTTTATTTATTCATGAGTGACACAGAGATAGAGAAAGACAGAGAGAGAGAGAAGCTGGCTCCATGCAGGGAGCCCTATTTTGGACTCATCCCAGGACTCCAGTATCCCGCCCTGAGCCAAAGGCAGATTCTCAACTGCTGAGCGACCCAGGTGTCCCAGGAAGTTCTATTCTAAAGGTATTTTAAAGATAAGTATTTGAGAGTTTTTAGCATGTAAATTGGCATTTGAAATCATGTATATAGACTTGACCACCCAGTAAGAGTAAGAACCTTGAGAAGAAAGGTGGGTAAAGAATTCTGAGGTCCATCATCATTCCAGGTACATAGTTTTCTTTCTTATTTGTGTCCAACTTCCAAACTGAGAAACATGGACTAGGCTATGAAAAGTAATTGAGTTCATTATAAGAGTTGCTTAAGAAGAGAATAGCTTTCCTTTTTGGCAAGGACCATGCACTGAGTAATGCTCAAATTCCTTCTTCAAGATGAAAGAAAGCAAAATAGCACTATTTAACATGTTAAAGTTGCCGGTAACCTGTTATCACATTTCTCAACAACATTTAACGATCTCAAGAAAAGTCTTCATTGGCATATTCATTACAGAAGGTTAGAGGAAATAAAAAATGATAAGAAAATAAAGCTATAACTTGTAATCTCATCACCAAGAGTAAAAGATTTTAATATTTTGCCATATTTAGTTAGGCTTTTATGTCTTACATGTTTATTAAAAGTGTGATTATATTCTATATTCAGCTTTATATCTTTATCATTTAACATTATATATTGTGAAATTTCTCAGAATTATCTTTAAGTAAGACTTTTTTTCTCCCAGAAAATAACTTACAAAGAATTCAATACCATTCTGATTTTGAGAAAAAAATCACTTTTGAGTGAAGATCAAGTTTCCCATAATGCGTCTCACTCTTGAAATCCAAGCCATTTGGATAACATTTACACATTTATAGTATTTTCTCTTGACCAGTTTGTAGCATACCATGTTTTCACCTTTAAAAGTAAGAAGATTCTCATCTGTCTGCATTGTTTATAAAGCACTCACTGAACACCAGCAATGTATTGACTATAGATTATAGTAATAAATAATAGAGCTATGGACTAGCAGCTGCTTTTAACCAGCATTCTCACAATTCTTTGTAAGCTTGGTACTGATCCTTGCATACATTTAGGGGTACATTGCTCACCTTGTGAGAGGTACATTAACTCTTTCAAATCCCAAGGGCATCATTTAGTAAATGACTTCTTTAGTGCTCTAAATGTACCTTAGTGCCCTGAAAGAGACACATTAATCTTCAGAACATCCCATGAGTACCTGGGTCAGGAAATGGAATTTTCTTGGTTTTCTCAGCACAGCAGAACATTATGAAGCTTGCATTATTACACAGGAATTCTCATTGGATTTTATTTTCCTAAGTTCCTAAGTATCACCCTGCTTTAAGACCTTAAAAAGAAAGAATTATTATTCACACAGAAGACTGTTTCTTTTTCTTTTTTTTTTTTTCAGAAGACTGTTTAAATTGAATTCCTAGAGCAACTGGAAAGAGAAACCCTAACTCTAATTGCATCATCAGAGTCATTTTGAGCAACTTACTACAGAAATAGCACACTTTAGTCATTCAAGGAAAATGAAGATACAAAAATGAAATGAAAATTCAAAGGCAGCCATCAATTTTGTACTTACAACTAGGATTTGCTGATTACTGGATAAAAGAGGGATAGTTTATGATTTATGACCCAAGAAGAAAACAATTCTGATTAATTTCGTCAATTCAATTTATAGGACATATGGTGATTTTGTAAAAGTCCCTAAGTTAAAATGAAATAGAATCAGTATGTAAAGTTTATATACTGCTATATTTAAAACTATGGGATATTTTTTCCTTTAGTTTTTCTATTTATGTTACCAAATTTCTCACAATGCAAAGATATTATGGCTTTTAGATTTTAGGTCACTGCCTTTTATTCTTTTTCTGATTTTGACCACCTACAAAGTAAAGAGCAATATAAAAATTCTATGCCTTTTCTTATTAATATTGTCTGCTTTTTAACTTAGTAAAATTCTGTATTGAGGGAGTCTCACCTTCCCAAATATAATTCTAGGAGAAAGGAAAACAGGGGTCACCAAGGCATGCCTTCTTTGGAATAAAAAAATGTATATAAAATTCTTAACCTAATCACTGGCACATAAGTAAGGTTTAATGCTGGCCAAAGTTGTTCAAAGTAAAAAAAAAAGAAAAAATCAAATAAATGAAATTATTGGAATATATTCCAATCTGTTTAAGACTCTGAAGCTTTCTGACAACATTTATAATTATCTAAGGTTAACTTTCTTTCTGAATTTGAAAAAAATTCACCATGAGGTTCACTAAGTTCTCTCAGTAGCATGCCTATAGGAAAGAAAATGTAAATAGTAGTGCTTGGCCTTGAAAATCTGTGCTGTCAAGATAGTTCCTGCGGAGAGATGAGGAATTGGTCTTCAGGTTCTATTGCAGTGTGCAACGGAGAATGGCAAATTCAAGTTTAGCCTAGGCCAGTACCCAGAATCTGGCAGGAGAGAAGTTGCACAGACTCTGCAGGAGTCTCTCAATGGTTCTAGGGCCCCGGAGGGGAAGCAGTAGGATGGTCACAGGCTCTCTATTCACTCTATTAGAAGAACAACAGCTCTAGCTTGGAGTTTAAAGGGCCAGACCAAGTACTTGGTAACTAGGGATAGTTAAGAGTTAGTATGTCAAGCAAAAATTGAGGCTAGAGAAGTCTTCATTTCTTTTGCAGAAAACAAACAATATAATGAGGATATTGAGACAAATACTATTCAGAGAAACTAGTAAAATGCATTGTGATAGGAGACAGGAAGAAGGCTTTCATTCAGGGGGTGCAACTTACAAGTATGAAAATTATAAAACTAGTTCCAGTGCCGATGAGTACATAACCTAAATGTCTTCTGCTTATCTGCAGATTTGTTTCTTGCTTTGAGTTTAGACTTCAAAAAAAAAAAAAAAAAAAAAACAGCTTAAAGAGTATCTCACTGAGGCAATTGTGTCCTAAACTCTCTTATTTGATGTTGCATTTTTAATAGTACATTGTGACAATAAATTTACTACTGTGTAGTACTCAACATACATTGTTTTAATATTTATGATAACTCTGTAGAAGTATAATTATCCCCATTTTACACAAGAAAACTGATATTCAGAGATGTTTAGGCATCAGTATCTCATTGACCTGGGATTGCTCATCAGTCTGTTTATCTCCAAAGGATTTCTCTCTCCCTGGGTGTTTTTTTGTTTGTTTGTTTGTTTTGCTTTTTTAAAAAAGTTTTTATTTACGGGTGCCTGGGTGGCTCAGTTAGTTAAGCATCTGCCTTCAGTTCAGGTCATGATCTCAGAGTCCTGGGATCAAGCCCCACATTGGAGCCCCAAGTCAGGCTTCCTGCTCAGTAGGGAACCTGCTTCTCCCTCTCCCCCTTGCTCTTACTCTCTCTCCTTGTCTCTCTCTCTCTCTCCCTCTCAAATAAATAAATAAAATCTTTTAAAAAGAAGTTTTTATTTAAATTTCAATTTGTTAACCTACAGTATAATAGTTTCAGGTGTACAATATACTGATGAAACACTTCCATACATCACCTAGCGCTTATCACAAGTGTCATGTTATTTGCAAATAGTACAGGTTTTACTTCTTCCTTACTGATTTGGATGTGTTTAGTTTTTTGTTGTCTGATTATTGTGGCTAGGACTGCCAGAACTGTGTTGCAAAAAAAGTGGTGAGAGTGTTGTGCCCAAGATTGCGAATCCGAGAAACCACCAAGGAGCCGACACCGATGCAAACACACGAGGGTTTATTTACAAGCTCGAGCTTGGGTCCAAGTGGAGCAGGGACTTGGGCCCCGAGGTGGGTTTCAGCTTAGTTTTTATAGGCTGGTCTAGGGGATCTTCAGAAGGGGTGGAGGAATTTCTCAAGTTCTGTTTACATTTTGATATGGGGCTTTCAAGGGCGTTGAGCTCTGTTCTTATTCTAATAGGGGCTTCCTGCCCTTGGCTTGGGCTCTGTTCTTATTCTAATAGGGGCTTCTTCCTAGGACGTTAAGCTGCAAGCTGTTTTCTTCCTGTAACTGAAGTTTCTTCCTGTAACTGAAGGTAAAGTTCAGCTCTTATTCACAGGGGCCTGGGATGGCTGCACTTGTGATAACGCTGAACTCAAAGTGGAATGGCCTTAATTTTCTTGGCCTCCACAATAGTAGACATCCTTGTCTTGTTCTTGACCTGAGAGCTGAGAGCTCTTAACTGAGAGCTTAGCTGAGAGCTTCTCCCCATGAAGGATGATGTCATGTGGGTTTTTCATAGATGGCTTTTATGTTGAGGAATATTCTCTCTAAACCTATTTGTTGAAGTTTTTATCATGAGTGAATGTTGTACTTTGTCAAAAATAGTGTTTTTTCTGCATCTGTTGAAGTGATGGTATGGTTCTTTTTCCTTTCTTTTATTAATATGGTGTATTACATTGATTGATTTGCAAATATTGAATCACCTTTGCAACCCAGTATAAACCTTACTTGATCATGGTGAATGATTTCTTTAATGTATTGTTGATTTTGGTTGCTGGTATTTTTTTGAGAATTTTTACATCCATGCTCATCAGGGATGTTGGCTTATAGTTTTCTTTTTCAGTGGTTTTGGTATCAAGGAAATGCTGGCCTCATAGAATGAATTTGGAAGTTTTACTTCCATTTTATGGAATAGTTTGAGAAAAATACAGTTAATAAACTTATTTAAATATTTGGTAGAATTTGCCTGTAAAGCCATGTGGTCCTGGACTTTTTTTTTTTTTTTTTTTTAAGTTTTTTTTACTCTGATTCTATTCCTTTACTGGTTTTCACTCTTAACTTTTCTATTTTTTATGTTTTGGTTTTAGTAGTTTATATGTTTATATGTTTCTAGGAATTTGTCCATTTCTTTCAGGTTGTCCAATTTGTTGGTTTGGAAGGTTTCAGAAAATTCTCTTATAATTGTTTGTATTTCTGTGGTGTTGGTTTATTTATTTTCTCTCATTTGTGATTTTATTTATTTGAGGTCTGTCTTTTTTCTTGATAAATCTGGCTAAAGGTTTAGCAATTTTATTAAGTTTTCCAAAGAACCAGCTCTTGGGTTCATTGACCTGTTCAATTGGATTTTTTTTAGTTTCTATATCACTTATTTCTACTCTAATCTTTATTACTTCCTTCCTTTGTGGGTATTAGGTTTCATTTGTTGTTTCTAGCTCCATTAGCTGTAAGGTTAGGTTGTGTATTTGAGATTTTTCTTTTTTCTTGAGATAGGTTTGTACTGCTGTATATTCCCTCCTAGGATCACTTTCTATGCATACCAAAGGTTTGGGACCATTGTGTTTTCATTTTCATTTGTTTCCATGTATTTTTTAAATTTTTCTTATCATGATTTCCTGATTGACCCATTCAATATTTGGTAATGTGTTGTTTAACCTCCATGTATTTGTGTTCTTTCCAAATTTTTGGTTGTGGTCGGCTTCTTGTTCATAGTGTTGAGTTCAGAAAAGGTGCATAGTTTGATTTCAATAATTTTGTATTTATGGAGGCCTGTTTTGTGACCTATCATGTGCTTTATTCTGGAGAATATACCATGTGCAGTTGAAAAAAAAATGTGTATTCTGCTGTTTTAGGATAGAATTTCCAAATGTATCTGTTAAGTCTATACGATCCAGTGTGTCATCTAAAGACATTACCTTGCTGATGTTGTGTTTAGATAATCTGTCTACCAATATCAGTTGGTTATTAATGTGCCCTACTATTATTGTGTTATTTTCAATTAGTCCCTTTATGTTTTATATATTTCAGTGCTCCTATGTTGGGTGCATAAATATTTACAAATGTTATATCACCTTGTTGAATCATCCTCTTTATGATTATATAGTGCCCTTTTTTGTCTCTCACACAGTATTTGCCTTGAAGTCTAGTTTGTCCCGTATAAGTATTGCTACTCTGGCTTTCTTTTGACATCCATTTGCATGATAAATGTGTCTCCCCCTCACTTTCAATCTTCAGGTGTCTTTATATATAAAATAAGTGTCTTGGGTGCAGCCTATAGATGGGTCTTGTGTTTTTATCCATTCTGATGCCTTATGTCTTTTGATTGGAACATTTAGTACATTTATATTCAAAGTAATTATTGAAAGATATGTTTTTATTGCCATTTCATATTTGTTTTGTCATTGCTTCTGGAGATTTTCTCTTATCCTTTCTTGCCTTTGTCTTTTTTGGTTTCTCCTTTGCACTCAAAGAATCCCTTTAGTATTTCTTGCAGGGCTGATTTAGTGCCACAAACTTCTTTAGGTTTTATTTTTCTGGGAAACTATTTCTCCTTCTATTTTGAGATACCCCCTAAAGTGCTAGGCCCTGAGCACTACATGCCTCTTCTTCATAAGGCCATTACTTTCAGGAGCAGGAGACATAACTGTCTTTTCTAACACAGAGAAGAAGGCAGAGACTTAGACAGAACGCCAAGGGAGAGCCATTTATTCCAAATGAAAGGATGAGATAAGGCCACAACCAGAAACCTAAGCAAAAAGGATATAAGCAACATGCCTGATGGAGAAATTAAAGCAGAGATCATAAGGATACTTACTCAGCTTCAGAAAAGAATAAAAATATCAGTGATACCCTTAACATAGAGATAAAAGAGTTAAAAAGAGTCAATCAGAGAAGAACAATATAATAAAAAGGATTGGAAACAGGTTGATGCAATGAACAACAGGCTGGAAAAAGCAGAGGGACAAATTGACCTAGAAGACAAAATAATGGAAAATAATGAAGCTGAACAAAGGAGAGAAAGAATTTTGGAACATGAGAATAGACTTAAGGAACTTAATGATTCCATTAAATATAATAACATTCATATTATAGGAGTTTTGGAAGAAGAAGAGAGAGTAAAGGGAGCAGAAAATTTATTTCAGGAAATAATATTAGAAAACTTCCCTAGGGGAAAAAAAAAAAAAAAAAAAAAAACTTCCCTAATCTATGGAAGGAAACAGTCATCCATATCCAGGTGGCACAGAACTCCCATAAAAATCAACACAAGTAAGCTAACACCAAGACATACTGTAATTAAATTTGCAAAATATAGTGATAAAGAAAGCAAAACAAAAGAAAGTCTGTAACTTACTCAGGAAACCCATAAAGTGAGCTGGAGATTTCTCAACAAAAACTTGGCAAGCCAAAAAGGAGTGGCATAATATATTCAGAGTGCTGAATGAGAGAAATCTGCAGCCAAGAATACTCTAACCAGAAAGGCCTCCATGCTCCTTTTTATAACTGGGTTTTGTAATAATTAGGAAGATGTCGTGCAAACTGTAAAGGAATTTTCTCTCAGTTAACATGCTTGAAATGACCAGAGATAAAGCAGGTTTGGGTTATTGCAGTGGAGGGTTGAACTCTGCTATTCTGTGGGTCAGCTCTGCCTTTCCTCTTCCCATGCTTCCACACTCCACCAGGCTGCAGTAGGGTCAAGTGTCACATTCAGGCATCACATCATCAGAGGAAAAAAAAAAAAAAAAGTCAGAGAATAAAAGCCCTGCATTTCATTCTGGTTGCACCAACTCATTTCAAGTGCACTGGACAGTCACTAAGGGGGGAATGTGTGAGTTATCCTAAATGGCTAAAGTTATCTACAGTTTCTTTTCTGCTCTCAGAGGAGGGATCAACCCACTGGAATTAAATAACTACTTCCTAGTGGCAAAGGAGGGAATTGGATGCTTTGCATGGAAGGGAACCACTAATTTCTACTACAATTTTTAGTAAATGTGCAGTGAATTAAATAGGAAAAAAGGGTTTATTTTCAAAACTCTCTGTCAGATAACTTTTTATGTTAGTAAATGCTTTTTATTTTTAAGTTAATTCTATTCCTATTTTTAAATACCCTCGTGCCATAAACAAACAAATCAACATAATAGCAAAGGTTAAATGATCACAGTTTAATTTCTTAAAATTTTAGAGAGGTAGACTTTCCAAATTAGTGGAGTACAAAAATAGAGAAGGCTATAAACATTGTAAATATAGAACATGTTTTGGTGATGCATACTTGAAAAAGTAGTTAGAAAATTACTTGATAAGCTAAAAGTAAAGTCAGTGTAGTGAACTTCGTGTTTAGTACCCTGGTTACTGACATTGCAGAGACAATCATCTTAATATAGTCATTACTGTTGATGCAAAATTGAGACAGAGCTAGTCACAGCAGGCAGCACTAACAAACAGGCAGCCAAACACTCCTTAAAGCATAAGGAGAAAGAACCGAATGCTATCATTATTGATTCTTTATCCATTCACAAAATATAGATAAACATGCCCAAGAAAGTGTAAGGAAATCTAGAAGCAGTCACATGAATAGCAAATGGAATACTGTGACAATAAAATATTGTTCAAAACAAGAAGAGAATGGGCTGAAATAAACAATTTTCCTTGGCCTAATCCCACCTGACAGAACAGAAACTCAAGCTGCTTGAAAAGCCATCCCTTCTCCTTGTCCTGTAAAGCCTACTTGGCCACAGTATAGCTCCCAGCACAGAGGCTGAGCTCAATAAATATTTGTGGGACTCATAAAGAGTGTGGTTATCTAATAAGTACCAGTAAGAGCAGTATTTTAAAAAAGCAACTATTCTCAGATATTTCTTAGTGACTAAAGTATTTATCCTTAAGTAGATGCTTACTGTGTTCAAAGTGTCTGGTATTCCAGTTCTGGTAATCTCTCTCTTCAAGTTCCCTAAGGGATTTCTTTTTATCTCTCCATCAGCATATCTTTTATTACTTCATAAATAAAATAGAAGCCCATCAATGGGGAAGTGCCTAGTCATCTCCTCTGCCAGTTCTTGTCTATCCTTGAGAGCACCTGTGCTTCCAGCTCCTGAAGTTCACACTTTCACGTGGACACTTTGCCCCTTCTTGAATTGCCTCATCAATTTCCTCTGTCCTTTTTGGATATTCCACCTCCACCTCTCTCTTACCCTTCACCAGAGAAACATACTAAGTCTTCCTCTTTCCAATATTTATTTTTAAAAATGAACACATGAACTTTTTCTGAACTCTCATATCTTTCAAGTTGAGATTGTCTCCCTCCTCTTAGTCACTGAATTATTTAAAAGAAATTGCCCACCCTTCATTTCCCAATTTCCTCAATTCACCACCATTTAAGTCAACTACAGTTGGACCTCCATTTCCACCATTCCAATAAAATGACACAAATCTCACAAGAAATCCTGATTTCCAAATTCAAGTGGACCGTTTCCTCATGGAAGTGCACATACCCTAAACTGAACAGGAAACAATGCACATGACTATACGAACAGAGCATGAGGTGTTTGTCCTTCTATGGACTTGGCACAAAGCTGTGCAGAGAAAACGTCTGTTAAATAGAAGTATGTGAGAATTCCCTTATCAAAGTATGTAGTTAAAATATGCAGTACTCATAATACATTCTTATTTTTACATATTCTCCAAGATTTTGCTGCAAATATATGTTGCAAAAAGTACAGCATTTAAATTACAATCTGTTGTGTACTCTCTGTTATACTGCTCTGAATAAAATATCTGAAACGCCTTGAGTGCTGAATGCCAAGGATGATTGAAATCCTTCTGAGACATAAACTTAAAATGTGTTCCCTGTGGTGGTGAAGATTTTGCATTATGTAAAAAATATAAGTATAATTGGATACTCTATCCTGACAGAAAAGATAAATATCACAGAATTCTGCATATCTAATTTCCCTCCTTTTAAAAATAGAATAGGTTGTATCAGCTTACATGAAAGTAGAAAATAAAATATAAAATGATACAAGTCAACACCTATTTTGTATATTCTCTCGGATTCAAGTAGCCCCTAATTTAAACATTCAGACTAGCAGCTGACTTTTTGTGGATGCTATCATTAAGTTCAGTCTAGTATCTTAGTGAATGAATGAGAATTTCAGTCTGTTGAGTGAGGAATTAGGTCCTTCTGAAATTTCAGAGTCTGCCAAAACTCAGAGATTCCGACCTTCTGCTACTACTGCCAAATCAGAGCAGAGCCATTTTTCAGCAGTTTTCCAAAGAGGGTTAGCCAAAGAGATGAGTAGGGATTATACTGCTGCTTAAATCCTGTAATTTCAAGGGCACTGGATGGGCTAACAATTCCCTAAACATTTCCCAAGCAGACTACAGAGAAACAAGCATTTAGAAAATGTATGCTTACTCTTTAAAGGCTTTTATAGAGGGAAAAGTTATATTTTATATAAATGAGTAACTTTTAAAAGTAGGAATTATAAATTGCTGAGTAGTTAATCATCAATAATTGGTTTAACTGTTTAATTTCTATATGGAATCACCAATAAGCAGAGTCCTAAAAAGCCCATGTTGGCTAAGAGATAAATCAGTGCAAGCATTAACTTATCCTGATCTCTGGTACAGCAGCACATAAGAGTTAATAGGTTAATAAAGGTGTAGGATGAGTGGTAATGGGGGAGCAGGCAATATAACAGCAATAGAAAGAAGCTGAGGACATTTTTTAACCTCATAATTTTGTCTAAAATCAGCTCAACTGCCAGGTAAATGAGATGGGAAATAGTGTGTGTGTCTGCATATGTGTGTGTATGCATGCTTGTGTTTTTAGGATCAGAGTTACTGTTTAAAATCATCCATTTCAAGAAATACTGTCAATCAAACAGAAAGATGACTGACGTGTTTGTTCCATTGGCAGATGGTTTAGATGTTGATTTTGTTAGTGTATAAGCTGTTTGGCTTGAGTGTCTACATACTGCTTTTTGAAGGTGACTAAAAATCTCTGCACCTGCCAAAACTCATATTTAACATTCAACAGTTGGTAGTGCTGGCAGGAATATCACTCACATACAAAAATTTCTATTAGTCATGCTATTTTGGGTGGACTATTATCAAAACCTAAGCAAATGGCGACCTGGATTAATTCAAACTTAATTCAAGGTCTGATTTTTGTCCTTTGAGCCTGCTAAGACCCTTAGTCTAATACTCAGCACTTAATCAACTTCACAAAAGTATCATAGTAACATGAATAGATAATCTAAAACCATAAAAAACAGTGGCATTTACTACAGCTTAATTACCATAATGATCTGCAAATGTAGAAACATAGGTCCGGAAAATCTGGGGAGCTGCTTTTGTTAAATATTAAGCTTTCCAACATGTTACAATAAAATTTCCTGTATTCTTTTAGTTTCTAAGTTGTATCATAATCAGGCTATATATTTTGTTCAGACCACATATTTAGAGACATCTGATTTCAAAAAAGCAAGCAACAGTGCCTTGTGAAAATGTCATATTGGTTATATCATGGCTGCACATGCTGTTATAGACCATTAAGTAAAATATGATCACCTTTTTAAATTAAAGAAGGAATCAAACATCACTGATTAAAAGTAGATACTATTTTAATGGAAATGTGTATTTTGTACTTTTGAATACATAACAGAAACTATTACACCTCCTGAAGATTTTTATCTTTTTTTGTCATACTAGAGAACAATGTTCAGTGTAATAATAGAGGCTATTTTAGCTGTTAATAGTGACTATGTACCAGGCACAGTGCTGGAGGTCAGGGATAAAACAGTCAAAAAGAAAGTATTTTTATGCTTTTGCAGTTTGCGGTCTAGCCATTTGTTTAAGAAAACTGTATACAATGATGGAGGGCAGCCATTCTTTACCACAACTGGTCTGCAATGTTAGCTCTATTGCCATGCTAAAGAAATAAAATGGCTTAACATATGGAATTCCATTTTATAAGAATTGTGTTTAAAAATAGCAAAACAAAATTTATTGGTTAAAAATGAATTTTACTTGTATGACTCTAGAATTGCAAGTCAATCTACTACTTAATTACTGACAAAAAAGGAGTGCTAATAACCTTACTAAAAACAAACCTCATTGTTTTTTCTCAGATACAAAGCAGCACTTTTTTGACTTATCACTTAGTTTTAGAAATATTTTTGACTCATTTATTTACTTATATATATGATTTGTAACCAACTTATCCTGCAGAACATGCCTGGAAATTACAGTGCTCAAGGTTAAGTGGTCTATAGAGGCCATGCTGGGTTTTGTAATTGCTCTGAGGATTTAAATATACCTGATATACTTTTTTTTACCCCAGGTTGGAATTATTGTGGCCAGAATCAAGAGGCTTTTTTTTTTTTTTTTTTTTTTTTTAATCTCTGAGTTAAAGCTGACTGCAAACTACCTGATGAGGAAATTTGAAACCAACTTTTCCCAATGGATATTTCTGAGTAGAAATAAAGTAGCTATCACCCCAGCTCCTTCTCAGGTCCCTCCTTCTTCCTTAGAAATGCTGGTCTGTCCCCAGGCCACATAACAATAAAATGTGTGGCTCTGCTCTTCATCAATAACACAAAGTAGTTACACTCCCAGCACTTGTTAGGGAGTCCAACTACAAATTATTGCCACTTGGTACCCATCAAAACTTTAGTTAAGAGAATAGTATCTGTGGAAAGTTTCCTGAAATGTAATTCAATCCACATAGAGGAGCCATTAAAACCAACCCATGGATTATGGCTGATGAACAGAGAAATGTACACCTAGATGGCCAAATGTTATTCCCCACAGAAACAATTCTAGTAAGTTGTGCTTTCATCTTGGCATTGTGTCCTGGGCTTGCACTGGAGGATGGTAACAAACAGTTCCATAAAACTCCTTGATGTAGTTGCTACAACAGTTTCTTGAGGACACTGTTCACTATGTCACAGTGTCCTTTTTATGAAGACTCAAAGGAGGAATTTTTTTCTAGACTCTGTGCCAGGAATAACTGGGCTTCTTCTAGGTGAGTTTCCTTTTTATGGGCAACTTGTTTCCCTGAATGTTGCCCTTTTTTTTTTTTTTTTTTCTTGACCGCTTTGAAACTCAAGAGTCAAGTGTGTGATCTGCCTCAATCAAATTTAGAAGTCTTTATGGAATTCCTGATTTTTTTAATATTTTATTTATTTATTCATTTATTCATAAGAGGCAGAGACTTAGGCAGAGGGAGAAGCAGGCTTGTGTGGGGAACTCAATGCGGAACTCGATCCCAGGACCCCAGGATCACGACCTGAGTCAAAGGCAGATGCTCAACCACTGAGCTACCCAGGTGCCCCAGCACTCTTGAATTCATCTCATGTTTCCTTTTATTTGCTTTCCTTCCTTCTCATCCCCCCCATTATTTTTTTAACTTCAATTTATCTAAACATATAAAAGCTGCCCTAAATTATTTTCTGGAAGAAGATGTGAGAAATAAGGCGAATTAATGACATGAGATAACAAACAGCATACATTTTCCATTGTCCCATTTGAGTCTTATTTTTTGACTGAGAGACAAGAAGCCAGCTTTTGCCCCAGGAACAAAAACAAACAAAAAACTCCTCTTCTTAGCTTCTAATTGTAAAGGGACTCATTGGATATAAAGAGAGGGGGAAAAAAAAAAAAGATTGAGGCTGAGAAATGAATCTTTTTCTTTCCAATTGCAAAACCACATAAAGAATTCTCAGAGCTAGGAGGAGCAGAAGAGAAAATAAAAGAAATTAGAGTCAGAAGCAATATCGTAGCCTGTCTTTGCTCACAACCTTAGCACACAGGGATTAGCACCTTTCCTGCCCTGGCTGGAGCTCTGGCTAACAGCATCCTCACAGAAGTGATCAAGAGGACCTTATACCACTGACACCTAATGCTTAAAGTCCTCAGACAGGCAGAGATGAATAAACAGTTCTTTGGCAGCCAGGCCCAGAATTTTTTCTTTGAGATTCAGAGGCTGGGCATCAAAGGACAATGGTGTGGCTGGGATTAGTGCAAGAGAACTAGCAGAATAAAGGCTACAGATGTGCCAACACTAACTATACCGGGACCAGTCTACCTCCAGAGAAAAAGGCCAGTGTGGACTTTGGATGACAAAGAGGCAGGATTGCTCCTCTCCAGCTGTTTTGCTGGTGGTTGGTCTCTTGGGAGTTAGAAACAGAAACAAGATGAGAAACAGCAAGAAAGACCCAAGAACAGGGAGTGAAAATCAGACCGGGTTAAAACTTTAAATGAATGAATGACAAATACTTGTGCTGGTGAAGGAAAACCAATTCAGAACCTAGGTGAATGTGTCATCAGGCAGGTTGGTACCCCAGTGTAAGGAAATTACAAAGGGTAGTGTTTGAAAGTTACATTTTTTTCAATTTGTGACCAAGACATGTGTCTGTTAAATAAATAAATAATATTCATATTTGAAGGTACATACAACTCTAATCTAGATTCTCTTCCCAACTCTCTTTTTTAGAAATTATGCTTTCTGGGGGTGCATGGTTAATCGTCTGACTCTTGGGTCAGATCATGATCTCAGAGTGGTGAGATCAAACCCCACAATGGGCTCTGTGCTGGGTGTGGAACCTGCTTAAGATTCTCCCTCACTTTCTCCCGTTGCCCCTTCCCCTACTCTCTAAAAACAAAAATGTTCTTTCTGAAGTCAGTAATCATGTAGTGTAATATGGACATATCTAAATTCCCATTTCCGTTTTCTGTTCTTGGGCGCTGAGGAGCAGTTTCTGAACACCAGACTTCTTTTGATTCATATGGCACAGCCTTCTCATAGTCTTCCTCCTACCATCTGGTTATTCCTTTCCTATATTTTCACTGTTATAAATTTGCAAGTATGCCATTCAACTTTAAATGTATATTCTATTCTGGACTTTCTCCTTCTCCTTTTACATCTCCTACAATGGGGATTTCATTCACTTTCTCAGGTCTCTTTCAGGCAAAATGAGATACAATTCTTTATTTCCAGCCATATTTCTTTCAAACTCATATTCCAAACCCTAAATTGCTACTCAGATATTTCTAGCCATATGTCCATTTATAGCCTCAAACAGGACATATTGAAACAAAGTATCCACTTTCCCTAACACCTAATTCCATTGCCATGCCTCTGACTTATGTCGTTACTGCCATTCCTTTAAGCTCCTGAACAAAAATAAAAATAGTGTCTTTTTTTCTCTCTCACCTACCATATAAACAAGTCAAAACTTTCCTGCCTTCAGCTTTAACATCCAAATCTTTTCACTCCATTCCCACTGTCATTTCCCCAGTATACATTAGCTTCCAGTTCCTCTATTTCCATAACTGGCTATGGTGCAAAGCACATAGATTTTGGTGTTCATAGGAACCTGGGTTAGAATACCTTGTCAAATTTCAAATAAATTACTTAAAACTTAGTTTTATCGTCTGTAAAATGGAGATTAAAAATAGCTGCCTTACAAGTTTGATGTGAGCATAAACTGAAATCCTTTATCTGAAGACTTAGCACAAGTCTAGTGTACCCACCTAGGAAAATCATCTCAACTATCTCAATTATTCCCACAATTGCTCCTTTATTTCACAACAGCCTGCTGAGGATTACTGAATAAAATCATACAATTCTGTAAATCTGGAGTCACAAAGAGTATCTAGGCTCCCAATAATAATTCATTATTTTTTTTAACCATCTTCTTTTTCCCTTTTACTTTCAGAACAATTCTGAACCTTCACCATTCTCCATCAGCCATCTTCCCTGGTCACATTCCATTTAATCTCAGGCATGACTTTTGCCTTCAATCTTGCATACACAATTGAGGCTGTCAGGTATCTCATCTCCCTACTTTCATGCCAATAACTTTGTCTAGTTATGTCCCCTTTCTTATTCCTTGTTCAATGTCAAACTTTCTCCTCCTCTTTTACTATCACTCTCAAACTATCAAATTCAGGAATTTGTTCTACAAATAATGTCCTTTCTCTGCTACATCCTAAATATTCATGTCTACTTACTCTTTCCCTTAATCTTTAAACACATTTGAATCTTCTCATCCTGAAATGTCCCTTCCTGGTTATGAGACCTAAACATGAGCCACCACATGGCTCTAGTCCTCTTCCAGGAAAAATTTCTTTGAAGGATATTCTTTATTCACTCTATTTACTTACTCAATTCTGTATTTCTTAGCCTACTGGAATCACACTTGCTTCTTTACTTATCCACCAGCATAGATCATATAAAGGTGTTCAATGACCTATTTTAAAATAGACCTCTCTATTGAATTTACATTTGCCACTCATCTGTTCTTGAATTATCTTTTCTTTTAGCTTCTGTGACTCTGCTCTCTCCTACTTCCAGAACTATCCCTTTATCGTCTTTCTTATGAGCTCAATCTGCTTGGTGCTTATGTGTTTACCTGAGCATCTCTGGAATGAAATCTCATGCATTTTTATACTTCGAGCAATCACTTATATGCTTCGACATATCCAAAAGAGAACATCTTTTCGCAAGACCTATTCCTCCTCTTTCATTTCCAAGTTCAGTTACTGATAGCAGTCATTGCAGTAGTCAGTTGCCCTTATCAGAAACTAGTTTTCCTCTTTTCACCCCTACATCAAATCAGTGACTGAATTCAATATTACTAAGTTACTAAATGATTTTCAAGTTCATAGTGTCTTCTCCATTCCTAGCATCAGGGATATTATTCAAGCCCTTAACATTTCTCACCTGACCCAAGGAAATATATTTGAAGTCGTAAGCATAAGAAAAGCTAATATAGTGGCATAGAGTGAACACTAGGAACTATATTGCTTGTGTTCAAATAGTAGCTCCAATAACTTACTAGTTCTGGCAGTCTTAGAAATGTACATACAACCTCACTGTCCTTCATTCTCCCTCCATCAGGGAGAATGGAGCATCTTTACCTAGTTAACTATTACTTATTTATTTCTCAAGGCTCAGTTACTTGTTTAAGGATCTCTTCCTGGTGACATCAAGTTAAACCAAAAATCCCTTCTCTGTAGTATCTTGATATCCTTTGTAACTTCTACTTAAAAATGTATTATATCTCAATCTATTCTGCTGCAATATGTGTTTATTTAATGAAAATTAGCTTATTTATGTTTGTTAAATAGGGGAATGGTGTAATATAATGCAGGCATCAGTATAATGTTGGTTCATTCATAATTTTTCTCTTTTTATTTTGAAGAGATCAAAAGCAAACTTTCTCTCTGTAACTAACAGTTACAGAGAACATGTTAGTAATACATCAAAACCTTAAGGAAAAAGCTGAAAATCTAAGTGCCTTACTTTAGGGAAAAAGGTATTTGCTTCAAAAATTGTTACACTTCTCATAATATTCATTAATCTAGGGAATTTGAAAGTGGAGATGACATAACTATGAAGATATTTTTCATGTGTCAAATACTTTGGGCAAGATTTTTAAATTTTGATATACCTGGTCTGTTATAGGTGAATATTTTCAAAGTCTTTAGAAGGAAACATAAGTGCAAGAGTTAAACAGCAGCAAAGAATCAACTGGCTTTGTTAATGGATACAAATGTCAATGGAGATATAGCTGTGCTTCCGTTTTTGTTAAATATTGTTATTGCCTTTGTTGGTGCTCTGCTTTTAAAGCTATATAGGCTTTGAGTGGTCTGCCCAATCCTATTTTTTTTTCCTTTTAAGCAAGCCCTGTTACTTTTAATGTAAGTTTTTCAACACACAAGTATTTTTTCAGGAACATATATATGAAACTATTACAGAGATGCCTATCTATTAAAATGATGCATATGTTGTCCCATTAATCTGCAATTTCCTAGAGAGAAAAGACCATCAGGAGACAATGTTTGTACTGTCATTCCTTAACTCAGTAATGTTCAGTGAACTGAATGGAACCACAGGAGATGCCTAATAAATGCTACTTTTTTTCCCCCTCATCTACTGTCCCCTTTTCAGTCTTCCTTAAATTCAACTAAATGCAAGTCTCTCTGTGTGTAACTTCCCTAACAAAAATATTTCAATCATTTATACGGTAAAATTTGGGTCTCCTCACTTTAGTATGAAGGCTATCCCTGATTTGTTGCCAGTCATTCCAAATTTCCCATGCCCATCAGTCAAGTCAGCTCACTGTGTTCTTGCTACATGATGTGTGTTATTTGCTCCTTTATTTTGCTCATGCCCTTTCCTCACCATATTCCCCAGAATAGACTCCTAACTGTACTCTAATTATCAAAGTCCCCATGTTTGTTGTAGTTCCACCCCATCTCACTCTCTTCTTGAAGCAGCTCTTGTGATAATATGTAATGTGCATTTGTCATTAACCCTAACATACTGTTAAATATGGTCTAAACAGCATGAAGTAGGCCGAAATCTAACATTTCTTATAGTTCCACAGTCCAAAGTAGAAACTTATATTTAATATAAAGCCATTGATGATTTAAAAAAATAAAAATAAGAGAGCCAGAAGAAGTCATGTTGGACTGAAGTGAAAACCTAATAAATCAGTAGAGCATGCTAAAAGGTTGTTGCAATATATGGACATGTGAGATTTTATGGAACTGAACTCTCCTTGTGTCAGTGGGAATGAGAAGGAAGAGAAAGAAAGAAAAAGGAAAGAAGGGAAATTGAATTACATTAGGTAAATGAAGAATAGGGATGAATTTTAAAAAAATGAATCTAAGTTACAAGACCAAATTCACAAGGAAAAAATCTCACATCATTGAAGCAGAGGATGTTAAAATTATAGGAAAAAAATAAAGAATGTGACTTTCTTTTTTTTCTATATTCAGGATGATGTGCAAGATGATGCAGTAAAAAAAAAAAAAAAAAAAAAAGACTGTACCTTGATTAAAATTCAGTGATATCTTTATTCCTTAATCCTGTGTCTATCTTGCCTTATTATCTGTGAACTCGTATTAACCCTGGTGACTGATGCTCACCATCCCAAACCAACAGTTGATAAAAACAAATAAAATACCCTGAAATATTCCATACACATTCTACCCATGTAAACATTCCTAGTTCGAGAATCATTTGAACCCAAAATATGCTCAAGGTGCCCATGGGTAATTTAAAATACATTTTAAAATTCCCAATATATTAAAAGCTAAGCAACAAGTTAGAATGAAACTTTTTAAAAACTTGACTCTGAATTATTAACTTAAAGTAAGAAATTATTTTAGTTCACAACCACCCAGTTATTTGATTTAAGGATTTTTCCTTTGGTTCTAAAAACCAGAAGTAAAATGATAAGATTGTGTATTATACTAAAAAATAATCATATGAAACATCTCCTTCATTTCCTTTAGACTGCAATAAATATATCAAGCTAATTTAGAAAATGACTACTTCACAGAAGTCTGAACTATTTGCTTATTTTGTTTTATATGTATTCCCCCCAAATCTGTTCATTTTACAGCAAAATAATTTTAATTGAAAATCAAGAAATTAGAATCATTTCAAATCATTACATAAATCTGAAACTAATGAAACCATCAGGCTGACAGCTCCTAGAGTCCAGATTGATATGAGTTGTGATCTATATATTTCTTATATATTTCTTTTATAATGGAAGTCAGAAGATTGGCCCAATAACCCTAGAAGTACATAGAATTCTAAATCTTTTAAAATATTTTTTTGTTAAGTGGAGTGATTGTGCCCTTCACTGATACTGTAGAATTATCTCAATACAATCATTATTTGTCATTACATTTTTAAGAACTTTGATCTTAATATGTTTCTTAGGCTATCTGTTAAGGCCTTCTTATGGAAGTCTTTCTTAAGGAAAATTATATTTTCTGACATAAATCTTCTAAATCCATAGTTCAAATATAAAGCAATTGAGATTATTCCTCTCAATCAGTCCTTGGAAGAAGTCAAAGAAACAATTACATTTTGTTTTGTTTTGTTTTGCTTTATTCTAGGCATGCCTTAGAATTTCATTATGGTAATAACAAAAATTGATATTGACTGAGTGGTTAGAGTTGTCAGCCATGGTGCCTGAAGCCTTACAGATATTAGCTCATGTAACCCTCCCAAACTCCATGAAATAACTAATAGTAGCATCCCAGTTTCATAAAGGAATAAATCAAGAGTTCAAAAAGTTCTATAACTTGTTCAGTGACACATAATTAGAAAGCCGTCAAAGTGGTATGTAAGCCTGTGTCTATCTTAAACTATAAACCTTATCTCATCTTGTGTAAAAGAAGATAATTATCTTCTCTTTCAGTTTTTTCAAATGAAATTTACATATCTTTATACCACACTTTTTATATATGTTTTCTCTAATCAAAAGCTACTCATCTTATGATGGTGTCTGAAACTACAACCTAAATATAATTTAAAATGTTATTAAGGAATGCTATTAATTCCAAATATCATCAAGTTTACTTAGTAACATACATTGTTCTGCCTCTCTCAGATCCAAAATGTTAATGTCATTACTCAGAAATATTCAGAATCTACAATCTCATTCTCATATGCTTGTAGGATACTGATGAAATAAAGGGAGATTTTTCATTGCTGGGAAAGAGGCCTGAGCGAGAGTTAAGCTGGCCATTTCTCCGTTTACAGGCTGATTAGTTACAACAGTTCAACTAAAAAGTCATTGCCCAGGGCAATGTTCAAAGTAGTGGATTCTATGATATAAACCGGCAGAGGAACATTAAAGCAAGTAGGAGAAGAGGGTCCTTTTGGGGAGGAATATGCTAGAAAACATGAAAAACAAAATGTACTTTGAGAGTCTCTTGGACTTTATGGGAAGGCCACCCATGCAAGTCCCCTCCTATTGTAACTACACAAAAGAGAGCACCCTCCTTGTACATTTGCATCTATTACATGTTCTTTTTTTAGAGTAATGTGATTTAGCACTGGTGTCTGCTGGATAAAAAGAGTCTGATTAATGTGTGGCACTTCATGTTATAGCATATACTCCCATGTAAGTGATGGAAGACCCTCACATAATTGGATCTGAAATGGAATAAAATGATGAAAAATTTAGCATAGCCTTTGTCTTTATATGCAGTAGTGGGGACAGCTGAGAGGTCAGGATACTTGGAAACGATGAGGGGCATTTTATAGTCTCTGCTGGTAAAAATTTGTTTAACACAGTCTCATGATTAAAAGGAATGTGTATCCTGCTGTGGCACCAAGGTACAAGAGAGGGAATAATAAATTGGTGCCATTGACAAGATGTCATTTGTTATCTGCTTTAAAATGTCAGGTCATGTCATTGTGGTGAAATATTTTCTCTCTTGATGTATGTCTTACAAAGCAGGTTCAATGTTTGGCACTATTCTATTTCAATAAAAGAAAACAGCTTTTAATCTGGAAAGCACTGTCACCATGAGGAAAATAAGGTCACTTGAGACTCTTATTTGGCCATTTCTTCATAACCCTCCATTAGCACTATATTTCAATAGCCCAGTTGGTCCAAATTCTTTCTTTAATTTATCTTTTGAGCAGTGTAATTATCCATCTGCTCTCTTGGCCAAAGGCAGGGAGAAAGGGGGATTTTAGATATTGCAAGGTTACAAGAAGTCCCAAACCTGGTAACTGCACATCTTTACGTGATATATTTATGAGATTATTAGATTCTTCATAACTCTTTTCCAAAAGTATCAGAGTACAAACATAGAAAACAAAGTTCTCCAAGACTGTATCAATTAAAAGTAAGTGAAGAGAGTTTTAAAAGACAAAAATGGAGGAAAAGATGAAAGTTACATGTTTGTGGGCTATAATACTGTTACACCAATACATAATTTCAGTTACTATGAAACATCAGTGAAGTAAAACACAAGGCATTAAAAGACTCAGAGTAAGTTGTTTCCTATTTTTCATATATCCACATTTTCAATGTAACCTCATTATAGTGACCTTGGAGAGAACATATTTGTCTTACACATATTAGACCTAGTTGGTATCTTGAATTATAGACCCATGTCCTCATTGAGCTTGAAGAGCAAAATCCATTTCAGATGGTATAAAACAAATGACCCAACAAAGGACCAAATAAGAAGGTGTCTTATTTCTTTTTGGACGTATCTTAGCTCAATATTTTACACAAAAATCAAAACTACAAGTGTTGAACTATAAAACTAGAATGAGAAAGAGCAAAAATAGCTCTGACCTACTACTGTCATAAAAAAGTCACTATAGTGCTAAGACCTATAGCGTATTATAAGAATAATATTCTGCATAAAACTCAGCATAAAAACTTCCCATAAGGACTCACATATTTTTTTCCAAATGACTTCTATAATCCAAATTGGTAATTTGATTTGATTTTCAAATTCTTACCATTAAAGTAGAGTTGATACATGATGTTATATTAGTTTCAGATGTACAACATTGTGATTTGATAATTCTGTACATACTCAGTGCTTATAGTAAGTATAGTCACCATCTGTTACCATATAATGTTATTACAATATTATTGATGATTTTCCTTATGCTGTAGTTTATATCCCTGGGACTTATTTACTTTGTAAGTGGAAGTATGTACATTTTAAGCCCCTTCACCTATTTTTTTTCCCTTCACCTATTTTGCCATCCCTCCATCCCCCTCTCCTCTGGCAATCACCAAATTGTTCTCTGTTTCCGTGAATCTGTTTTTTTTTTATTTGTTTGTTCATTTGTTTTGTTTTTTAGATTCTACATGTAAGTGAAACTATAATATTTGTGTTTGTCTGACTTCTCCAATTTAACATAATACTCTCTAGGTTCACTCATGTTGTAAATGGCAAGATCCCATTCTTTTTTATGGCGGAATAATA
This sequence comes from Canis aureus, assembly GCF_053574225.1. NCBI lineage: Eukaryota > Metazoa > Chordata > Mammalia > Carnivora > Canidae > Canis > Canis aureus. The sequence goes on from NC_135643.1 coordinate 19,876,779, forward strand.
TTTCATTCTGTGAGTGTGGGTGTGTATGCATACCACATCTTTATCCATTCATCTATCAGTGGACACTTGGGCTGCTTCTATATCTTGGCAGTTATAAATAATGCTGCAATAAACATAAGGGTGTGTATATCTTTTTGATTAGTGTTTTATTTTTTATCAGCATATCTACTAAGAGGGAGGCTTTCAAATTATACTCTGAACATCCAAGGATGTCATTGGAGGATATCTCAGCAGCTTAGTGACATTTATTATGAAGAGATGAAAAGGTGGGCTTACTGACATTCAAACCCCACTTTACACCAAGAGAGACTTTGTTGTTGTCATTGTTTTTCTTTACTTTTTTTTTTTTTTTTAAGCATTGGTGTGCTGCTAAAACTGGTTTGGAAATAAAAATATTTTTACCAGAAATCAACCATATAGATTAGTGTTGCAAATCAAATGCTCATAATAGCCAGGCCAATCACATTCTGAACCAGATGGTGGAAATGCTCTGTCTGAATGGAGCTACTGTGGTGCAGCTCATTCTTGTCACACCCGACTCCACATTTACCAAAATGCTGTGCCAAATCTCATTTTTCAATTTATAGTTTACGATTTCACATTTTACTCATGGGAAATCTTCTGGTTATTAATACTGACAAATGATTGAAATTACACATATGTAAATACACATATGTGTGTATGGATGTAGTATCTATCTATCTATCCATCCATCTACAGGCCAAACTAAACTTACCTATGAGTGGCATGTGACCACCTTCTATTTGCTATAAATTAATTACTTTTCAAATTACTGAAGTGTGTTTTTTTAAGAACTTTTTGTAGCAAATAAGTTACATAGGATGGATTTGCATTACTATTATCTTATTGTAAATCAGAACAAATTGAAGAGGCTATTATGGGTAAAAAGAAATCTCAATGAAATTATACACCCTCTAGTAATATTCTGGAACCCAAAAAGAGAAATTATTCACCTCAGAGAAATATCATCTTTCACAAGCTTACCAATTGGTAGGAAGGGTATCATTAGCAAATAAACTAAAAGATAGGAACATTCATGAAAGATGACTGATCTTTAAAGATGTCTGTACACACAAGAAAAATCTTCCATATGATAATGAGTGTATCTAACTCCCTCAGAGATTGCATTTAAATGAATTTCCTATGGTGGTGGCAGCTGCTCCTTCCGTTATAGTTAAAAATATCAAGTGTCTATGTTCTTTTTATTCGAAATGTCTACATAGTTAACTAATTTAGGTGAAGATAAAACTGTGCTGAATCCCTGAATTAATTCTTTAAGCTTGTTAGTTTTGTCCATAAGAACTATGGATATCTATTTTTAAGAGAAAAATATTAAGATATTTCACACAATAACACATACGTTACTGAAGAAACGTAAACTTTAAAGGGATTGGACTTTGAAAATATAATAAATGTTCAAATATTCTTTAATATATTGTTAATGTAATTTAATGGAAATAACAAATTGTCTCTAAATTCCACAGGGAAAAAGAAGCCAACAGTGTAAACTATAGAGAAGGGATGAAATTTGCACAAAAGATGCCTGTTGTGGCAGGATGGTTTATTGAAATATTAACTTAGATTTTGCTCAGATTGCTATAAACATTTTCCCTTTCTAATTTCAAGAAGATGGTCAATGTTATACGTGGAAGTGATTGAGTGATCAATTCCAAAGGAAGTATTTCTAGGCGCAAGAATTTAAGTGCTCTCCTAGGTTTTGTTTATAAAAGTTATAAAATTTCATGGAATTGTCTCAAAAGGGAAAGATGTAGAAAGGGAAGTTTAGTTAATAAGGAAAGACTGGGAGCAATAGGGTTTTTATGAGTCCCGTAGCATCTTACAAATGGCAGGATCTCAGTGGAGGATGGCTCCATGATACACTTAAAGAGGCTGGACATGGGAAATCAAACATTACCATTTTATAGGTCAACAGTGCTTGAGCTTGGCATCTGCATTATTAAGACTAAGTTGGTTTAAACACAGAGTATGTCAACTATGACCAGAGTAGACTGAAAACCAGAGAACCCTTCCTCAAATGCTCTACAACCCATAGGAAACTACGAAACATTGTTTACTTGTCCATACTTATTATCATTATATTCTTCCTTCCCAAACAATTCTTAGTAAACTGCAGCTTGGCTCCTGGCTTCGCCCTCCATTACCACTGCTTTAGCTAAGATGGTTTTCTGTTGCTAAAGCCAAAAGACACATCATTAAACAATTATTTGAATTGCCACTTTTTGACACGATATATAGTTTCTTTCTTATTGAAATGTTCTCTCTCTTTGTATTCTGTGATTGTGTGTGTATGTGTCTTTTTTCCTCTTATCCATGGATAATCTCTCATAGGCTCTTTTTTGGGCTTTCTTTCCTATACCCATTTCATTAAAAAAAATTATTCTTCCTTCCTCATGCTAACTCTTCCTAGCACTGCTTCCTTTTCACTCTGCATGTTCTCCTGGGTGATCCTATTTTTTCAATCATCTGTTCTTTATTGATTAATAATCTCAATATAACGATTTTACTTTTACTTGAGAGAGAAATAGGAAGAAGCAGACTCCCTGCTGAGTGGGGAACCAGATGCAAGGCTCCCTCCCAGGACCCTGAGATCATGAAAGGAGCTGAAGGCAGATGCCAAACTGACTGAGGCACCCAGGCACCCATAATCATCTCAATTTAAATATTACTTGCTCCAGGAAATTCTTCTCAACTCTTTAAGTCTAGATTATCTGCCCTTTTTTTGTGATGTTTTAGAACTCAACCTTGTAATATCATTTATCAGAGTCTACTGTAATTATTGTCTCCCATACTAAACTATGAGCATCTTGGTATAAACCTAATCATGTTCACTTTTGCATCTCCAAGAATAGTGTCAGACTTGTAATGGCTACTCAATAAACATTTACTGATTTATGAAAATCGATTGAAATAGTGGGACACCAATATTTCTCTATCCCTATACCATGGGTTATAGAGAGATAATATCTTTTAATTTTTTTTCCCAATTTCCTTAGATCCCAGGAGATTCAAAAATCCTTATATTCCTTTTCCTATAACTGAAGCCATTTAATGTAGTCTTTTCTCCACTGTCTAAGATCAATCTTTAGCTTAAATTGTTTAGAGATGGAGCTGTAGGGTGATTGTAGAAAGACAGGAGTGCAAGGGCAAAGAATCTAAATTGTACTATTCTCTGGTTTGCCATCAAATTATCCTTCCAACTGTACAAACTTTTCCTTTCTGCCTCAATTTTTAAAAATTTGGCTTCTGCCTATCCCATTTTTGAATATGTGTATTAGCAATGACTTAGTGTCTGAGGCCCTATGGAATTGTCCCTGCCTTACTCTTGACAGCTTCTTTCCTAATTATCAGAACTGCTTAAATATTATGTCCTGGGGATCCCTGGGTGGCTCAGAGGTTTAGCGCCGCCTTTGGCCCAGGGCATGGTCCTGGAGGCCTGGGATCGAGTCCTACTTTGGGCTCCCTGTGTGGAGCTTGCTTCTCCCTCTGCCTGTGTCTCTGCCTCTGTGTGTGTCTCTCATGAATAAATAAATAAAATCTTTAAAAAAAATATTATGTCCTTAGGGAAACTTACTATACTTACTTACTATACTAAGTTATATATTATTTTTGCTACATGATCTTATAACACAGAATAGCATTTATTCAAAATATTCTTATACCAATAATATTTAAATAAATAAATAAATAAATAAATAAATAAATAAATAAATAAATAAAATAAAATAAATAAATAAAATCTTTAAAAAAAATATTATGTCCTTAGGGAAACTTACTTTACTTACTATACTTACTTACTATATTGACTAAGTTATATATTATTTTTGCTACATGATCTTATAACACAGAATAGCATTTATTAAAAATATTCTTATACCAATAATATTTATATAATTATGTATGTATAATTAATATTTGTTTACTTCACTTAACTGTTGGCTCTGTGAAGGCAAATATGTCTACCTGTTTACGACTCTTATTGTGAGTCAGTAGCATAGAGTCTAGCACAGAGCAAGTATTCAGTAGTATTTAAGTAGTGAATTAATGAACCTAGCCCTTTGGCTGGGGGCATATTTCTTTCTGATACATTTTCTAAAGGCTAGCTCTGTACTCTTCCTCCAGGTCTTAACCTTTAAATGCTCCACCCACCTATGTTTCCTTGGACTAATCTGGGGCTTGGTACTCACTGCTTGTCTGAAACATAGCCTTTTGGTGCCAACCTCTGAGTGTGGCTTTTTTCTTAGTACCTAAAGTTTAATCTCTTTTTCTACAATAATCATATAATCCCAGATTTCAGACCTCCTCAGACTGGTTTATTCATCCACAGTTATCTGAGTTCCATCTAGTTTTGCCCTATAACTGAGTTAAATTGCTTTTATAACTCAAAAGATATTGGATATGGTTTGAGGAAAAGTACTGCTATTCCTTGAGTCATACTTGACATTCCTGCACATCAAGAAATGCCACGATGAGGTAAACTAGGTTATTGTTTTAAGCAAAATTTCCAAGTAGAAAGCCAGTTCAAAATGACTCCCTCTATCAACACAAAGTGATAATAAACATGCTGATGTCTGCAGAAAGAACGAATTGACAAAGAAAACAGATATAGATTCCAGAAAGACAGAGGGCTTCTGCATTCTGGTAGAAGTAAATTTAGTCAGAAATCAATTGTTGAAATGAGAATATTTAAGGGAGGTAAGCTTTGAAAAAGTAAGAAAAGACTAAGTAGTAGTGAAGATAAAGTCAATAATGAACTCAGTTCATTTTAGGCTTACAGTCTTGTTTTTGCAATTAAAATTGACATTGACTAGAATCCATTCCTCTGAACTAAAAAGCTGTAAATTCACCACCTTTTTCATCATTTGTATTTCTTAATCTAGGTTATATTCTATCCTGTGTCTGGTAAAAATTTCCAAATTTGATATAAAGCCATGCAATTATCAATTGTAATTTTGTTTCTTTCAAGTATAGATTATATAAAATGTACCTTTTGATTTTGTAAGCTTAAGCTTAATAAAATTACCAGGTTTTCTAGAACTTAAAACCATTACTCTGGGCACTTAGTGGTATAAAGACTTATTACTGAATCTTCTCTTCATGAAAAGGATCTTTGGTTTTAAAGACAGGATTGCTTCTACATCCCTTTGAAATAATGCCCTCAAAGAGATTTTTAATATTTAAAAAAGCTTAAATAAAAAAATAAGTAATCACATAGATTTTATCATTATCTCAGAAAGATTCACCAAGTCTGCTTCTTTCTTAAGTACTTAAATAGTTCATTATTTATTTTATCTCCTCAGAGGTAGGTTGACATTTGCATTCTAATATTTCCAAGCTTACACACACACACAAGCATTTCTAGACAAAAGTATCTTTTTGTAAATATATCATCATATCACTGAGACTTGCCTCAACACACCTCATTTTATCAGCATACATGCAAGTTGATTATGTATAAGAGAGTATTTCTGATCAAATCAAAGGTGATATAAAAGAATTTTGTGATCACAACAAAAGTATGTATATCATGATAAGCTCACTGCTTAAAGAGATCTTATAGTGAATGTATTTGTTAAGAATAAAATAAAACAACTAGGAACACCGGGTGGCTCAGTTGTTGAGTGTATACCTTTGGCTCGAGTCCCGCATGGGGCTTCCTATGAGAAGCCTGCTTCTCTCTCTGCCTATGTCTCTACCTCTCTCTCTATCTGTGTCTCTCATGAATAAATAAATAAATCTTTAAAAAGAAAAAGAAGAAAACATCTAAATAAGGGGGCACCTAGGTGGCTCAATCAGATGAGCGCCTGACTCTTGGTCTCTGCTCAGGTCATGATCTAGCACTTGTGAGATCAAGCCCCACATAGGGCTCCACACTCAGTGGGGAAATCTGCTCGAGATTCTATACCTCTCCCTTTGTCCCTTCCCTGCCCGCTCTCTCTCTCTCTCTCTCCTTCTATATCTAAAATAAACAAATAAATCTTAAAAAAATAAAATGCTAAAAAATAAAATGCTAAATGAATGGCAATTTTGGTAATAAATAGTCTATATTTTCATCTATTACTATCTACACAATTTTAAGTAGGTAGAATCAAAAGAAATAATAACTATATATCTGCATTGATTCCTTGTTCAACAAAAATATAAATTATTTATTTATTTATTCACTCCTTTGTTCATTCATTCATTTCTTTCTTTCTTTGCTAAATGCACCTGTTTCGTATTTGGTGCATGTGTTATGGAGATTCTAATGATGATGTGATATGTGGTCACCATTAAGTAACTTAAGCTGTAGTGGGACAAGTAACTATTCACACAATATCATATTCTATAATTTAATTTAGTCATGCTAAATAAAGAAAAACTGGAAGCAGATTAAATAGGATATTAATTTCAATTGAAGACTACATCATAGAGAACAATCTTGAATATGTAATGAATGGAAGGATATTTTACAATAATAATAGATACCATTTTTGTGTACATATTATTTTTAAGGACTCTGTAAATATTATTACAATTGTTTCTGGATAAAATTGTACAAGTTAAATGTTACTTTTCTCATATTACAGATGAGAAGTCTTAAAGAGTTAAGGTCCTTGATCAAAGCCCAAATTATCTTAATGCCAACTAACTCAAAGTTTGAACCCAAATATTGAGTTCTAAGTTACCTGGCTATATTTGACCCCGTCTATGGAAAAATAATGAGAGCAAAATAATAAGGTAGACAGGTATACCAAATGCCTGAAAAATGAAGTGTGCAGGGCTCGGATGATAGTGACTGAGATGCATGTGCCCATATGCATCTGTGTAAACACATAAATGAAATTATCCAAGGGTAACAGCACTCAGAATGAAGTCCAAACACCTCGCCATTGTTCCTATGCCCTTGATGATCGCAGGCCCATTTTTTTGTTTTGTTTTGTTTTGTTTTGTTTTGCTTTTTAACTCCATTTCCTACTATCCTTTCTCTGATCAATGATGGCCCTCTTCCTTTGAGAAAGTTAAGCATCTTCCACATTTGGCTTTCAATGGTAACTCCTTTCTCTCCTTCACCAATCTAAGTAGCTTCCTTCTTATAATTCAAACATGAGCTCCTCAAAGACACTTTTAAAAAATTAAGTTTATTTATTTATTTATTTATTTATTTATTTTTATTTTTATTTTTTTAAGTTTATTTATTTTAAATAAACTCTACACCCAGTGTGGGGCTCAAATTCATGACCACAAGATCAAGAGTTGCATGCTCTTCTGACTGAACCAGCCAGGCATCCCAAAGACACTTTTTTATTTAGAGTTACTAAATATAAAGATCTTGCTTTCTCATGAATACACTGTTCCCATCCATCCCTCTGGCTATGATATTTCAGTCTTAGTTTCCTATAGTGTTCATCACAACCTAAAATCATTGTGCCATAGTTTTAATGTTTATTGTCTTCTCTTGCCTAGTAGAATGTAAACTCCATGAACAGGACAATTTCTATCTTGTCCACTACTTTACTTCAGTGCCTAAATGCATACCAGGTATTCAATAATTATTTTATAAGAAAATAAATGAATGAATTCCTGAATATAACATTCTTATTAATTTTCTTGAAATCAGAGCCTCATCTGAACAGCTCATAGGCTGTCTTTCTTTATTCCTCTCTTAGGACACTGATTATTCTCAGTCACAGTCTCTTTATGTGATATGTAAATTATCAAATTTCAGTTGCCTTCAGAGGAGAGACAACTCCTCTTTATTCCCAAATTACTGAGCATGTTACTCCTACACACTGATTGGGTTGAATTTCAGCAAATAGACATCATTGAGTATACAGAATCTAGCAAGTAGCACAGAAAGTCATTTGAAATTCTGAGTTTAAAAAAAAAAAAAAAAGAAATTCTGAGTTATAGCCACTAACCTATAATGGATAAGTTGCTGAAAGGACCATTTTAAGATAGATAGAATATTTTTGTAAATATATAGAAATAATTTAGAGTTACAAATACAAATGCATAGATGTGAAGGTAATAAAATAGTTTCAAAGGTTAATGCCTCACAAGGAAGCTAAAAAGGAATTTTTCTTACCAGACACTGGTCTAAGGGAAAAAAAAAAATACTCCCAAACTCATGAAAATTAAAAGAAGATGTTACCCTAAAACATGTTACTTTGGCATAAGGATTATTTTGAGCTAAAGGTAACTAAGAAGGAGATGTAAGAAAAGCTATCTCTGTTCCTCCTGATTTTTTTCTTTTTTTCTTTTTTTTTTATTTTAAGTAAACTCTATGTCAACAACCCTGAGATCAAGGATCATTTGCTCTACTGACTGAGCCAGCCAGGCACCTCCCTGTTCCCTCTAATTTCCCCCTAATTTTCTAAAAGTATGACCCAATTTTATTATGGTGTTTTACCCGTCCTCTCCACCAGGAGGGACAGAAGTTAGTCACTGGAGAAGACTCTAGACCCTTATCAGCCAAGAGAAGTCACTAGAAGAATCTATAACAAATCTTGTTAAAACTAGGCATTATCTACTTAGTTTCTACATATATTTGCCTTCCCACAATTTTCTGCCCCTAGGAGTTCAAAGTCCATTTCCTTTGTCCTATTCCTTTGTTAAAATGTTATATAAACCCAAGCTGTGACAACTGCTCTGAATTAATAATTATTAACTGCTCCCACGTATATGTGTGATGGATGTGTTAATAAACTTGTTTTTCTCTTATTAATCTGTCTTTTGTTAGTCTAATTTACAGGACCTCAGTGAAAGGCCCTAAGATAGGAAGAGGATAAAGATTATTTTTCCTCAGCTGTATCAGCTCAATTTATGTACTGAATAAATATATTTGAATTTTTTCTTGACAGGTTATCTCTCTGTATACCCATTTGTCTATCAGCCCAGGATCTGTCTCTTTATATATGCTAAGTAATGAGTGTTTATAATTTCAACCTTTTTAAAGCATATTTTTAAAATATAGTTTGATGTTAAAAACTTCTGAATGTTTATTTCCATAACTGTTATTTGTAAATCCTGTAATATGTTAAAATTCCACTGTTTATAACCTTAACTACCTTCTAGAGAAATATTTAGAAAATACTAAATAACTTTTGACAGATAGTAAGGTATGACTGAGGTAGTTATTACCTGTTATGGGGGGGGGGGCTTAATGTTAAAATCCACTTCACTGTTTATTTTCTTCTTAGTCTTTTCTCACTTGTATTTTCATACTTTTCCTCCTCTTGTGAATAGAATTTTCAAGTAATCCAATAATATTCACTGTATCACATGCTTTTGAAGTCCAAGTCAGAAAGATCTAAAACAAAGCTGAAGCTGTCATTTTCTGCCTATAACTCCAGATAAATTGATTAATCTTCAGATCCTTGCTTTCCTTGTTAATGCAAATGGAAATAGTAAGTACACTCAAAATTCATTGCAGGATTATATTAAATCGAGTGACTTATAATATGTGAAAATGCCTATCCCAGAGCTTGAGTATATAGTACAAATACAAAATCATCAGTTTTCTCAGAAAACTAGTGAATATGGCTTATGATTTTTGGCAGAAACTTGCCAATCACATTTAAACTAACCTCATTATATGTAGAAGAATCCTGCTAAATATCTAAATTTTGGTTTACAAAAATGTGCAGAAATTTGTAAAATCATCTGTCATTTACCAAAAAAAAAAGAAAAAAAAAGAAAATTATGTCCTTCTTTGTTTTTTTCCCTACAATACAATTTGCCCATATAAAATAAAGAATATGTTAAAGATAAAGGAGCTAGAAAGTTCATTCAATAATTTTAGAAATCTGTGATTTGACAAAATATCCACTAAGATGTGATAACAAATGAGACTAAAGATTCTTCTTCTAGGATAGAATGAACACAGCCCACCCATTATAACCCATTGAATGCAGCAGCTAAAGCTGGAAAGAATGCAAAGTACAGCTATTTGAAGACTCTAAAAAGTAAATAATGATATGAGGATTGAGGATTTGGACCACTGTTCAAAGTGCTATATAAGCATCAGAGAGTCTACCATTATTTTTCCTGCTGGTGTCTCCAACCTTAATTCACTGTGACATGAAATCTGAAAGAGATAGTACATAGAGAAAACTAGGGAAAAAAGCGCTAGCATAGCTTGAAGAACAACAAACAGATGTCTTAATGCTCAGAGAGTAAGGAAAGTCACCAGTTTTTTCTCCTTCTTTTCCTTGTCACTGTACATTGTGTTCTAGGACCCAGGTAGTCCCAGGAAGCAGTAACAACATGGACTACAATGGTGAGCAAGAGCATACATCTCTGGAAAGAGGATCTTTCCCACTGTCCATGGAGCTGTGCTCCTTAACGGATAAGGAAAATGCTGTTTTGCTCTTTTATTCCCCCTTTCCATTCCCTATTTCTTAGTCTCAAATATGGGTAATGTTACAGAAAGTATGCAACACATTGGTGTAAATTGAAACTCAACTATTATCTCAAGGACAAGAAGTAGGGAGACCCCAAAAACTGGAATATGCTTGGGCAATGTTTTAGAGGGTTGAACTCAGAAGACTGACCTAAAATTGTTTATAAACTTACTTCTGAGTTGAACATGAATGGGTCTGCCTCTAAGCAGCATACATTGTATTTGAAAACTGAGTACAAGATAAAACATCACTCAAACTGCATACTTGGTGGTGAATGTGTGGGACAGATAAGATGGTTTCACTCATATGTGGAATATAAGAAACAGTGAAAGGGATCATAAGAGAAGCAGGGAAACTGAATGGGGAAAAATTAGAAAGACAAACCATGAGAGACCCCTAACTCTGGAAAACAAAGGCTTGCAAAAGGGAAGGTTGAGGGTGAATAAGGTAACTGAGTGACAGGCATTAAGGAAGACATGCAAAGAGATGAGAATACTGTTATACTATATGTTGGCTGATTGAATTTAAATAAAATTTAAAAATTAAAAACAAACTTAATAAAGAATAATACTACTATAGTTTGAAGACTGAATATATAAATATACCAATATTATAATTGCAACTCATGGTATGCTAGTTAGAACTTATAGCCTGACTCCAGCTGGGTTAATTGTTTGCAAAATAAAAGTCCCTCTTTTTATTTCCCTTTTTATTAGTTGTTTACAAAACAAAAATATCAACATTCTCCATAGGTTATAAACAAGACTTAGAATCTTATAACATCAAAATGTGTAAACCATAATCCAAAATTACTCAATATATGAAGAACTGAGAAAATTTCAACTTCAATAGGGAAAAACAGTTACTAACACTGAGATGACACATATGTTGAAATTATTAGACAAAGACTTTAGACTTCATTAAAATTATAAACTTTGGTCCCATAAAACATACTCTTAAGAATGAAACAAGAAGCCATAGAGGGAGAAAATGTTCACAAAATATATATCTTATAAAGAACTGGTAGCCAGAATATACAAAGAACTCTTAAAACTCAATAACAAGAAAACAAACAATTAAAATGTGGATAAGAGATCTGAACAGACATCTCACCAAAAAAGATATACACATGGCAAATAAGCATATGAAAAGATGTTCAACCATATGTGCCATTAGAGAATTGCAAATTAAAACAGCTGTAAAATAACCACTACACAGCTATTCAGATGATGAAAACCCAAAACACTGACACCACCAAATACTGGCAAGGTTATAGAGCAGCAGGAACTCTGATTAATTGCTGGTAGGAATGCAAAATGGTACGACCACTTTGGAAGATAGTTTGGTTGCTCTTACAAAACTAAACATACTCTTATCTTGTGAGGTAGCAATCATACTCCTTGACGTTTACACAAATGAAATGAAAACTTAAATCCACACAAAAATCTACATAGGAACCTGTATAGCAGCTTTATTCATAATTGCTAAAACTTAGAAGCACCAAGAGATCCTTAAATGGGTGAATAAACTGTGGTACATCCATACAAGAGAATATTATTCAGTGATAAAAATAAATAACTTATCAAGCCACACAAAGATATGGATGAGACTTAAATGTGTATTGAAAACTGGAAGAAACCAATATTTAAAGGCTATCAGGAGGCCTGAGTGAGTCAGTTAGTTGAACCTTCCACTTTTAATTTCAGCTCAGGTAATGATCTCAGGGTCATGAGATGGAGCCCCATGTTGGGCCCTGGGCTCAGCACAGAGCCAGGTTGAGACTCTCTCCCTCTCCCTCTGCCACTCCACCCTACAGCCACATGCTCTCTCTCTCTCTCTCTCTCTCTCTCTCTCTCTCTCTTTCTCTCTTTTTAAAAAGGCTCTTACTGTATGATTACAACTATATGACAATCTGGAAAGGTAAAACTATGGAGATCATAAAAAAGATCAGTAGTTCTCAGGTATTTGAGGGGAGGGAGGGAAAGATATATACATAGAACAGAGGAGAATTTTAGGGCAATGAAACTATTCTATGAGATACTGTAATGGAGAATACATGTCCTCACATATCTGTCAAAACCCATAAATTGTACAGGCATACTTCATGTTATTGTGCTTTGTTTTATTGTGTTTCACTTTACTGCACTTCACAGATACTACAATTTTCACAGGTTGAAGGTTTGTAGCAACCTTGTGTCAAACAAGTCTATTGGCATCATTTTCCAACAGTATGTACTCACTTCATGTCTGTCACATTTTGGTACTTCTTGCAATATTTGAGACATTTTCATTATTATCATATTTGTTATGGTGATCTGTGGTCAATGATCTTTGATATTACTCTTATTTTTTTGGAACCCCAAGAACAGTGCCTATATAAGATAGCAAACTTAACTCATAAATGTGTGTTGTAACTTCTCCGCCAACCAATCATACTACCGTCTCTTTCCCTCTCCTCAAGTTTTCCCTATTCCCTGAGATACAGTAATGCTGGAATCAGGCCATTTAGTAACTCTACAATCACCTCTCAGTGGTCAAATGAAAGGAAGAGTTATGTATCTCCCACTTTAAATCAAAAGCCAGAAATGATTAAGCTTAATGAGGAATGTATATCAAAAGCCAAGATAGGCCAAAAGCTAGGTCTCTTGCACCAAATAGTTAGCCATGTAGTTCATCAGTGAACACATGAGTAAAAAGAAAGTCAAACTACTTTACTGCTATTATGCAGAAAGTTTGAGTAGTCTGGATAGAAGATCAAACCAACCTCAATATTCTCATAAGCCAAAATCTAATCCAGAGCAAGGCCCTCACTCTCTTCAATTCTTTAAAGGCTGAGATTTGTGAGGAAGCTGCAGAAAAATTTGAAGCTATCAGAGGTTGGTTCATGAGGTTTAAGGAAAGAAGCCATCTCCACAACATCAAGTGCAAGGTGAGGCAGGAAGTACTGATGTAGAAGGTAGAGCAAATTATCCAGAAGATCTAGCTAAAACCATTCATGAAGGTGGCTACATTAAACAATAGGTTTTCAATGTAGATGAAACAGCCTTCTACTGAAAAGATGCCATCTACAATGGACGTTCATAGCTAGAGAGGGAAAGTCAATGTCCTGCTGTAAAGCTTTAAAGGAGGGCACCCTCGGTAGCTCAGCAGTTCAGCACTGCCTTCAGCCCAGGGCCTGATCCTAGAGACCCAGGATCAAGTCCCATGTCAGGCTCCCTGCATGGAGCCTGCTTCTCCCTCTGCCTGTGTCTCTGTCTCTGTCTCTCTCTCTATCTCTGTCTCTCATGAATAAGTATATAAAATCTTTAAAAAAAATAAAGCTTTAAAGGATAGACTGATTCTCTTGTTAGGGGCTGATGCAGCTGGTGACTTTAAGTTGAAACCAATACCAATTTACCATTTAAAAAATCCTAGCGCCCTTAAGAATTATGATCAATCTATTCTGTGTGTGCTCAAAGCCTGCATGACAGCACATCTGTTTATGTCATGATTTACTAAAATTTTTTTTTAATTTTTATTTATTTATGATAGTCACAGAGAGAGAGAGGCGCAGAGACACAGGCAGAGGGAGAAGCAGGCTCCATGCACTGGGAACCCGATGTGGGATTCGATCCCCGGTCTCCAGGATCCCTGGGTCTCCAGAATTGTGCCCTGGGCCAAAGGCAGGCGCCAAACCGCTGCGCCACCCAGGGATCCCTTACTAAAATTTTTAAGCCCATTATTGAGACTTACCTTTCAGAATTAAAAAAAAAAAAAAAAGAAAAGATACCCTTCAATATATTATTTCTAATTGACAATGCACCTGATCATCCAAGAGATTTGGTGGATATATACAATGAGATCAGTGAGATTCAAGTTTTTTTTTTATTTTTTTTTATTCAAGTTGTCTTTAATGCACACTAAAATAATATTCATTCTGTATTTCATGGATCAAGGAGTTATTGTAACTTCAAGTCTTAATTATTTAAGAAATATTTTCATAAGACAATTGCTGCCATAGATAGTGAACCCTCCAGTGGATCTTCACAAAGTCCATTTAAAACCCTCTGGAGGGGATCCCTGGGTGGCACAGCAGTTTGGCGCCTGCCTTTGGCCCAGGGCACAATTCTGGAGACCCAGGATCGAATCCCACGTCGGGCTCCCAGTGCATGGAGCCTGCTTCTCACTCTGCCTGTGTCTCTGCCTCTCTCTCTCTCTCTCTCTTTCTCTCTCTCTCTCTCTCCCCGTCTCTCTCTGACTATCATAAATAAATAAAAATTAAAAAAAAAACCCTCTGGAAAGGATTCACCATTCTAGATGCTGTTAAGGACATTTGTAATTCATGGGAAGAGGTCACAATATAAACATTAACAGAAGTTTGAAAGAAATTGATTCTAATCTTCCTGGGTGACTTGGAGGGGTTCAAGACTTTAGTGGAGGAAGTAATTTCACATGTGGCAGAAATAGCAAGAGAACTAGAATCAAATGGAGCCTGAGGATATAACTTGAATTGCTACAATCTCATGGTAAAACATTTGAGGAGTTGCTTCTTTATGGATGAGCAAAGAAAATGTTTTCTCAAGATGGAAACTACTCCTGATGAAGATGCTGTGAAGATTGCTGAAATGACAACAAAGGATTTAGAAAACTAGAATATTACCTAAATTTATTTGATAAAGCGGCAGCAGTATTTGAGAGGATTGACTCCAGTTTTTAATGAAGTTTTACTGTGGGTAATAATAGCAATAAGACTTATCATTCTTATCATTTTTGTGTTCACTGGAGTAGCACTTTTAATTTCCTCCAAGAACTTGTCTTCTGCATTCACAGCTTGGCTATTTGGTGCAAGAGACCTAACTTTCAGCCTATCTTGGCTTTTAACATGCTTTCCTCATTTAACTTAATCATTTCCAGTTTTTGTTTTAAGGGGGAAATATGAAGGATGCCTGTGTGGCTCAGTCAGTTAAGTATCTGCCTTTGACTCAGGTCATAATTGCAGGGTCCTGGGATGGAGACCCCCATTGTGCTCCCTGCTTAGTGGGGAGCCTGCTTCTCCCCTTCCCTCAGCTGCTTTCCCTGCTTGTTCTGTTTCTCTCACACACACACAAATAATAATTAAATAAATAAAATCTTTTTTTTTTAAGTGGGAAATATGCAATTCTTCCTTTCACTTGAACACTTTGAAAATATTGTATATTATTAATTGGCCTAATTTTTTATATTGTCGTACTCAGAAAATAGAAAGGCCCAAGGAGAGAGAGATATGCTGCGCAAAAATCTATTGAATATATTAAGTGATTTAAAAATCTATGGATTAAAAATAGACGTCTTAGGGGAAATTAAAAATTATTTTAAAAATAAAAATAATAAAAATAAAATTATTTTTAAATGAAGAAAATTAAAAACATTGACAAATCAAAATTTGTGGTACTCAAAGCAGTGTTTAGAGTAACTCTTTTCTTCTTTACTCTTTCTTTTTTCTTCTTTCTTTCTTCTTTCTTTCTTCCTTTCTTCCTTCCTTCCTTCCTTCCTTCCTTCCTTCCTTCCTTCCTTCCTTTCCTTCCTTCGTTCCTTCCTTCCTTCCTTCCTTCCTTCCCTTCTTTTTACTGAAGTAAAAGGTCTATTTCTGCTTTTGTTTATTTACTCATTTGTTTGTTTGTTTTTAGATTCCATATATAAATGAAATGTAATGGCATTTGTCTTTCTCTGTCTTATTTACTTCATTTAGCACAATACCCTCTAGGTCCATCAATGTTGTTACAAATGGGAGGATTTCATTATTTGTTACAGCTGAGTAATATTCCACTAGATAGATGATAGATAAATAGATGATAGATAGATGAATGATAGATTGATAGATAGATGATAGATAAACAGATAGATATACACATCTATATCACATATTATTTATCCACTCATCTGTCAATGGGCACTTGAGTTATTTCCATATACTGGCTATTATAAATAATGCTGCAATTAAACATAGAGTTGTGTATATCTTTTTGAATTAGTGTATTCATTTTCTTTGGGTAAATACCCAGTAGTTGAATTACTGGATTATATGGTATTTCTATTTTTAATTTTTTTGAGGAAACTTCTGTTTTCCAAAGTGGCTGTACCAGTTTGTTTTTCTGCCAACAGTGTATAAAGGTTCCTTTTTCTTCACATCACCATCAATATTTGGTATTTCTTCTGTTTTTAATTCTAGTCATTCTGACAGGTATAAGATAATGTGTCATTGTGGTTGTTTTTTAAGATTTATTTATTTATTTATTTATTTATTTATTTATTTATTTATTCTTTATTTATTTATTCATAGAGACAGAGAGAGAGAGAGAGAGAGGCAGAGACACAAGCAGAGGGAGAAGCAGGCTTCATGCAACAAGACCGACATGGGACTCGATCCTGAGTCCCCAGGATCACACCCCCGGCTGCAGGCGGCGCTAAACCGCTGAGCCACAGGGGCTGCCCTCATTGTGGTTTTGATTTGCATTTCCCTGATGATTAGTTATGTTGAGCATATTTTCAGGTGTCTATTGGCCATTTATTTGTATGTCTTCTTTAGAAAAATGCGTATTTAAGTTCTTTACCCATTTTTATTCAGAGTACTTAGATTTTTGGTGTTTGGTTGTCTAAGTTCCTTATATAGTGTATTTTAACCCCTTATAAACATGAAACCCTTAGAAAAACATAAGAAAAATATTTGTGGCCTAAGGTTATTTATGATAAAGATTTTTTAAGTGCCTTGTTGAAATGCCAAAATGACACCAATATGGTTTCAGAACAGGACTTTTCCAGATCAGTGGTTTTCAACATGAGAAATTTTGCCCCCATTGGAGATATTTGGCAATATCTGGAGTCATTTTCATTTGCCACAGTTTGAGAGTGCTTGTTTCTTAGGGGTCAGGGGTGGTAGTGCTAATGACATCTACTGGGTAGAGGCCAGGGATACTAGTGAACATCCTAAAATTCACGAGACAGCCTCCACTACAACAGTTATATATTCCAAGATGTCAACAGTGCTGAGGTTGAGAAACGCTCTTCAAGTATTTTTTCCTCTGTATGTCAAACACTTTAAAATCATTTTCTATTTATCTAATTAATCAGAAAGAAAAAATCTCCTCATTAAAATAGTTTGATTGGGACAACTTAAACAACAACGATAGTTTTCATACTAACAAGCATTTTCAGCCAGCGTTCTAACAGAAAACAAAAACACCTGCTTTACTGGCAGATATTTTCAAACAAAAGTATTTATTTCACTGGTTTCAGGGAAACAAATGATGGTTTTCAGGCCAGTTATCACTGCAACACTTAAGCATTTTGTCTTTTTTTAAAGACTTGTGTTATTGGAAAAAAGCAGCAGCCCTAGCAGGGGATGACAGAAACTCAGAGAAATCAGGCATGCCTAATGACTCTATTCTGAGTTAGCACTGCTCTCTGATGATTTCTTTTTAAGAATTCCAGAGTTCAGGCTTTTGATCTTGAGTGGAAAATTCAGATGTGGGTGGCAAGACACTCTTCACATGGCCCTAGCACATGTAACATTATTCCCAGTTTGGCCAAGATCTCCCAAGCAGGAGGCGTACCTTCACACAGAATGGCTATAAACCCTCAAGTCCAGGGTTCATTGCATTTGTTTTCTTTGGGAAGTCTCTTGAGGGCTTAAGACAATTAAAGGGCTAATCGGCTATGTTTTGCCTGTAGGATGTTCAAGTTAGAGTCTTCATAGAAAAGTCACTGTTAACCACATTTTTCCCTTTCACTCTCTAAATCTATCCTCCAGCTGGAACAAAGCAAGAAAGCTGCAACCTCTGAGAGCAACATGCTCTAACTTGATTGAGAAAGAGCTAGTAAAGTGCAGAGATAGTATAATGGCACAGGGAATGCCAAGTATACCCTCTGCAGCAGTGATTCTCAACCACGGGCGATTTTGCCCCCTTTGGGACATTTGTCAATATCTGCAGATATTTTTGTGTTGTTGCAATTGGGAGAAAAGGTAATAGTAACATTTAATGAGGAAAGACCAAACATCCAACTAATAAATATCTTATAATGCATAGGACAGGCTCCCACAACAAAGAATTATCTGGCTCAAAATATCAATATTGCCAGGGTTGCAAAATGCTGCTTTATGGGCTCATTTACAAGTATTAGATAGATTTTTCCAGTTTATGCATCTTCTAATACTAAGTAATGTGAGCCATTCCCTTTTTTAAATTTTTTAATTTTATTTTTTTGTGAGTAAAGCGATAGTTTATTAAGCAAAGATACAGAGAAAGCTCTCAGAAGTGAGAGGGGTTCTGACAGGGTTGCCCTGTGGGCCATACCTTAGATGAAAGATCTTTAGAAATGATATTTTCAAGAATGTATTTGTTTTGCAATATCTGTCAAACCTAAAAATCTTTGGAAATATTTATGTTACTTTGTTAATTGCCTGAACATATTTACTAGGAACCATTTGCAGTCTGGTTAAACTCCAATGATCTTTGTTAACTTGTTTTTAAGACATTTCTTTCATCTTCCAGTTTCAGTGCACAAATGTTGAAAATAAAATATATGCCTCTTAGTTGTGTTACAAATGATTGAAATTGAAACATATTAAGTGATTCTTATAGAATACTATTAGAATACCATTACAGTTTTCTGCTTCATTCCTCTGTATATCTGGAGAGGTCACATGCTATTATTATATTCCATTTACCTCTAAATAACCAATGTCAAAAGAAAAAAGTCAATATTTGGTGTAGAAAGATAAAATTAATCATTCAATTGACACTATTTTAATTGAATCAAAATGCTAGAGTCAAATTGTCACTTGAAACACACTAAGCTACGTCTCATTTGATTTTGCCAGGCATTTATAAGACTTATGAAATTATCCAGTGGTGTGTAGCCATTTAAGTCAAGCCCAGTTTGCTTTGTGCCTAGGACATTGCTTTAATAGAGACTAAATTAGAAATTTATTCCTAACAAACTTATTTTAAGAGTGGTGTAAGCATTTAAGGATAATATAATAATTTTTTAAGCTGTAAGTGCATAGTGAGTTTAAAAATTAGTATGATCTATACCCAATATGAAAATACTAATAATGCACCAAGGTTCTCCTGTTTCAGTCTACAAACAAGGAATCAATCCCAAAGTCTTTTCAAGCTTAGAAAAATGGAGACTTGAATAATTGTCCAGTTAATTTAATAAATGTAGACAGCTGACCTAGATAAATCAGATTGTAAAGAATTCTTTTACCTCATTAGCGTTTTTTTGGCCTAAATTATCCAGATAATTATTCCAATTTTCCACATCACTTTGCCCATATTGAGAGACTGTCTTTCAGTTTTTCATAAAAATGCATTTCTTCTCTCCTGCTCAAAGCCCACCAAGGTGTGTGTCCTTTATGATGCAAATCTAGCATTTCCCCATTTTGTTGATATTTTCTGAAATGCTATCATTTCTGTTTGTATAACCTTTAACTCAGTATTGATAATTTGACCATGCTGGTGCCAAGAGACTTCTTTATACATTATACAATCCTGAATAGAAAACATCTCTTGGCTCTTCTACTCTATTTTTTCTTCATTTACACGTGGTTTATTTGAATTTATGCAAAACATGTCTTTACTTTTCCTTCACTCATAGTATATTTCTATTCAGTTGATAAAACTAGTTCATTTGCTCACCAAGTTTATTTCTAGTTATGTGTCAATGTTATGCTCAAGATGTTTCAAGCTTCCATTTCACACTGCATAAACTAGTTGGTCTAGTTTATATCTAATCAGAAAATTCTTAAATTAATTTGAGATGAAAGAACATATTATGAAAAGCAATATTGTAAGCGCAGCCATCATATACATTACTGTAACTCCTTCAAGACCAATCAGGGGAAAAAAAAAAAAAAAAAAAAAGACCAATCAGGGTGGAATAAGAAGGATGTGAGAAGTATATAGATTAAAACAAAAGCATTGCTTAATTATTTTTTATAGCTTCATTCATCCAGTGTTTATAACATATACAAATGACAATTTGTTATTCATCTATAGATATTGAAATTATTTTTCATAAGAGAAATAATAGAACCGAATCCTGAATCATATTTGCTTGGCATCACTCACCATTTGACTAGTGAATCCAACTCTAGTTTATTACTATTTTCTGAAGTATTTTGTTTCTATGTTCAGTAATAGTGTGATTCTCCATTAACATTTTTATTTACTCCAAATTTTCAGATTCTCCACTATTGTGATATTCTAATTGCAAATACCTTTAAGCTAGTATATTAGTTAACTGTGGTTGGATACTGCACATTCCCTGCATTTAGTAAATTAAAAATCGCCACTTATTACTACTCATGAATGCACTGATAAACTGTGTTGTTCTAATTTGAGTCATTTGGCTTACTTATACATCTAAGTTCTGCTGGCTGGTGTTTGATTGCCTCTCTCATGAGTCTGAAGGTTGCTCTCGGTAGTTGGGAATAAGATAAACTAGGCCATATAACTCTCCTTATTCTGTTTATTAGCTCATCTTGTTCACATAGAAGTCTTAGGGTCCCACAAGCAGGTAAACAGAAGCAAGCAAGGCTTAGAATTCATACAGTATGATTTCTGTTGCACTCTATTGGTAAAAATGTATTACAATCTGCAGCCTAGATTCAAGGGGCAAGAAATAAATCCTACTGCTTGATGTATAATCTGCAATATTATATCACAATTAAGGTACAGTTATAATAAAGATTAATTGCAACTATTTTTGTAAATGATATTCCACAATCTACTTTCTGACCGCAATTGTTTACATATATCCCATTTCAAGAGACTCAAAATTCTGATCCAGTTATGGCATTGTGTTCAAAGTAGAGGTCTCACGATCTATATCAAGTCTTCATGTGGCTCTTATTTTTTTTTTTTTTTTTTTTTTTTTTTTTTTTTTTCATGTGGCTCTTAGAATACAATTTTTATTATACTAGATCTTCAATTAGGAAGCCAAGAACTAAAAACTAAACTATCTGACCCCATACATGTAATTTACAAAGGAGGGACAGAGGCAGATTAACTCTAAGACTCAGTGGAACCCAAGGAGGGAAAGAATGAGGTTTGCTATTGCCACTGACCCATAGTAATTCTAAAATCTTACTGGGTAATTGTTGTCCAAACATGTTGTCCTAACATCAATACATTTGGAAAACGAATTCATATATATGAATTTCTGTAAATGCACTTGTTTGTACAGATGTAATAGGCAATCGTATGATTTTTAAAACCTTTTTCACATCAATGTAACTATTCTGAAAGTGTACTGAGTTATTGTCACTAATTTAACACTAGACTGGGATATTTAGGAAGAGAGAGTGAACAAAAATAGCATAAAAAAATCACCCATGTTTATGTTCTCCTTCAGAGATAACCACAATGACATTGTACATGTTTTTAAGCCTTTTAAAAGTGCATTCAATTTTCATTAAAAATAAAAATACCTGGTGTGTTCGAGTGGCTCAGTCAGTTAAGTGCCTGCCTTCTGTATGGTCATGATCTTAGGGTCCTAGAACTGAGCCCCACCTCAGGCTCTTTGCTTAGCGAAGAGTCTGTTTCTCCCTCTCCCTCTGACCCTCCTCCCTGCTTGTTCTCTCTCTCTCTCTCTCTGTCAATAAATAAATAAATAAATAAATAAAAATCTTTAGAAAAATCGAATAAATAAATAAAATCTTTTTTTAATTAAAAATAAAAAAATACCAAACTACAATTGCACGTGAATGGACAATATATATAATGTTGTGTAAAATTATTTTCCTATTTTAATATAATAGTTTGCTCCTACAAATGAAATCTGTTAGGAACGACAACATTTGTCTAAATAGAATGGATAGGGGATGCCTGGGTGGCTCAGTGGTTGAGCATCTGCCTTTGGCTCAGGGCATGATCCCAGAGTCCCAGGATCAAGTCCAACATCAGGCTTCTTCGTGGAGCCTGCTTTTCCCTCTGCTTATGTCTCTACCTCTCTCTGTATGTCTCATGAATAAATAAATAAAATCTTTAATAAAAAGTAAGCAAGAAAATAAGTAAATAAGTAAATAAGTAAATAAATAAATAAATAAATAAATAAATGGATATTTGCATCATCTACATACATACATCTACATACATCTACATACATACATCTACATACATCTACATCTACAACTAAAACTTTAATTTCATATTGAGAGGATTGGTAGCTTTTACATTATCTTTTCTAACGTATTTAAATCTTGTGTGTTTTTTTTTAATATAGATTCTTAATTTGAAGCATCTTTTGCAGTTTCAAGAACAACTAGAGAGATAAGGCTGGTGGAATTTATGTGAAGGAGTGGAGAATATTTGAGGGGGATAAAATTTCTACAAAGTAACCATTGCTAAAGTTACTTAATATTTTTATATGTACCTACTTTCTTTTTCTCTTGATCACCCTTGCAAATTTATACATTTTATTCATTTAAAATAAAAAAATTCCAATTATTGTATTCTTTAATTCATTCTACTATATGTTTTCTATGTTAAAGGTCTCTGTTCTATATTTCCTTGTACTTTCTTCATACTTTGTTGTTCTAATCTCACATTCTAAATTGTCTGCTTATTTTAATAATTTTCAGGGAATTTTTCCCTGACATAAATATGTAACACTATTACAAAATTCCCTCTAAGCAGAGCTTTAACTGCATTCCACAAGTTTTAGGTTGGTTCTAAGTATTTTCTTAATTTCATTAAGAGTGATTCTTTAATGTAAATTATTTAAATATATTTTCCTATTAATAATTATTTATTAAAATATAACATGCACTTAAAAGTACACATACTGTCCAATAAACATTCACAAATTAAATACACTATCCAGATGAAGAAATAGAGTCTTACCAACAGCTTAAAGACCCCTTCTTTTCCTACGCTACTACCCAATGGTAAAAAATACATATCCTTATTTCTAGAATTATACATTAGTTGTATCTGTAGTGAAATCTTATCATATGAGGATTCATTCTCCCACTTTCTTGCTGGCTTTTTTCCTTCATCTTTGTGAAATTCATGCATGTTTTTGTATATAGTTATAATGGACTCATTTTTATTATTCAGTATATTTCATTGTATAAGATACCATAATTATCCATTGCAACATTCATGAACAATATGGTAGTTTTCAGTGTTTAGTTATTACAAATAACTTTTATCTGAACATTCAGGTACATATGCCTTTTGGTGAACTTTTGCTTACATTTGTTTTGAACATACACCTAGGAATAGAATTGCTAAGTCATATGCTTATGTCCTAACATACCAGATATTTCCAAGCGCTTTCCAAAATGGCTATACAAATTTACAGTGTAACTAGCTGTGTATTAGACTTATATACAGAGTCCAGAAAAAAAAATCCGTACACAGTTCCCTGATTTTTGATAGATGTGAATCACAAATGCAGTATAGAAAGGATGATCTTTTCAGTAAATGATGCTGGATTAATTGGATATTCATAAGAAAAAAATATATACTTAATACTTCATCCACTAATCTCATACCATTCCTAAAAATCTCAAATCTTTCCTAAAAATTAGTTCTATGCAGATTGCAGATCTAAAAATTAATAGTGAAAAATGAAGATTTTTAAGGGAAAACAGCACAGGAGATCATACTCATGATGTAAGAGTAAGCAAATCACTCTTATGTGGGGATCCAAAGTACTACTTCTTAAAAATGATAAATTAGATGAGAATGGGATAAGAAACTTGTTCATTAAGAATACATAAAAGTATGAAGGAAAATTACAGAAATGAAGAAGATATTTGCCACATACATATCAGGAAAAAAAAGAAACACCAAAAACATCAGAAGACATCGTATAATTTAATTTTTTGGTGCATCCCATAGTTTAATAAAAAAGAAACAAGCCAATTGTCTCTCTTAAACAACTTTAAAAAGTACTCAAAAATGTTACAAAATGGAAAGTAAACATATGAAATCTGCTTAAATACTTAATCATAAGGAAAATACTCATTAAAACTATAATATAAGACTATTACATGTGAAAATGACTGGAAGGGAAAGTTCAGAAAAGATCCCGTGCTGGATAATATCCAATATGTGAAAGACCAGAAGTATGTTCCCTAATTCCATACCTACCAAAAAATCTGACTTTTGTCTATTATTTCCAGCTCACATTGCTAGGATTTTTTTTACTATAATCTGATAACCTGACTTCACATCTCAGTTGATATTTTTACCTGTTTAGTGTGTTGTTCTTGGCATAGACATTGTCTCAATTTCCATTAACTATAACAATTTCGAATAACAGGAGGAGCCTAAAAGCCTTTTAATGAGTATAAACTTTCTTTGATCTTTAACCAAAAAAAATGCTCCTTTCTAGGATCAAAGTTACAATGTAACTTGTTACATGTAACAAACTTATATGTTCTAGGTATCTTGAAGTTTGAAGTTCTTTCATCATTCTTTAGTTTGTTCATTCATTTATGTGTTCTCTCTCTCTCTCTCTTACTCATATAGAATACACAAATTAACTTCTAGGGATTTACACAATGAAATACAGACACCGTATCTTCTATGCTCAAGTCATCCTGAATATATATAGGAGAAATACTGAAATGTTTGTCTAAACTTAAAAATCATATTTTGAAAAAAAAATCATATTTTGTTGTTTATACATATTATATTTTTATAAATATATATGAAGGATTTTGACATTATTTCTTATTTTTATATGGCTTTGACTCTGAATTTTATAATGTGAAAGTAAATTTTTCACTTTATGAGGAAATCATTCTTAACAGTCACTTAGAATTTACTTATAAAATAGTCCTAGTAGTCTGAAAAAAAATGATAATGTACTGCCCCAAAATGAACACATTAATTGGTTCTCCAAGACTGAGTCATTTTTGTTGCTTTTGATCATTTTTTCCATTTAAATCAATTATATATTCACTTACTAATATATTGATTCAAGAGATGCTTTCAAAGATAAGACTGGATATTCTGATTAAAAATAAACAGGTCCTGGGAATCCCTGGGTAGCGCAGCGGTTTGGCGCCTGCCTTTGGCCCAGGGCGCGATCCTGGAGACCCGGGATCGAATCCCACATCGGGCTCCCGGTGCATGGAGCCTGCTTCTCCCTCTGCCTGTGTCTCTGCGCCTCTCTCTCTCTCTGTGACTATCATAAATAAATAAAAGTTAAAAAATAAATAAATATAATAGACAGGTCCTGATTTCATACACTGAAGCATTGATCAGGAATATAAAATGTGTGCACATAACCTCAAGGCAAAGTAGAAAGCAGTAAGCGGGCAAAGACCTATGAGTGGTTTAAGCTAAGAGATGATTATAGGGGCATGAAGGAGGGAAGGAAGAATCCATTTTGGTTGGTAGGATCAGGGGGAGAAATCAGAGACATTAACCTTTCAACCCTAGGAACAGGAATACATGGTATAGCTTTGAGGATCAAATTGGCTTATGAAATTGAATGCATGTATCAGAGTAATAGGCAATGATTCTAGAAAGGTATCCTCCTACGAGTTGCCAAGAGCCATGAATGCCACACTGAGGAAAAAGGCCAGCAAGTGGTTAAGAACATCAATTCTGGAGCCAGATCACATAATTAAAGCTCAGTTAGGTTACTAACTCTCATTCTGACCTTAGGCAAAAGCCTTCAATTCTGCATGCCTCAATTTCTTCCTCCTAGTATCTCATAGTGTTGTAGTAAAAATTAAATGACTTAGTATGTGCCCACTGCTTCAAACTGTGCCTAGAATGTAATAAGTGCCTGAGTTCAATAAATGTTCTGTATTATGATTATGCAGGTAATGTAGACCTTGAAATTTATAAGTAAATCATAGCTATTTTTGTATGCAGATGGAATTTAAAAGGAGGAGTGCAATATTTCTCTCAAAATAAGTATCTTTTTTTCTAGTCCTATATTCACACTGAGCATAGAGCCCAACACAAGGCTCATTCTTATGACTCTGAGATCAAGATCTGAGCTGAATTCAAGAGTCAGATGCTCAACCAATTGAACCAACCAGGGTGGCCCTAAAAAAAGCTTTAAAAATTAACAAAAAAACTATTTTATCAGAACAAGAATTAAAATTAGTTTTTGTTTATGTTCTAGTGCTATTAAAGTATTATGCCAAAAAATAAAAATAAAAAAAATAAAGTATTATGCCATACTAAAATAGTATACTTTATTGACATACTGTGGTTTAGTATTTCAATAAATACCTTGAAACTGGATAAATAATTTGAAGTATTATGCACTCAACACATATTTCAAGTGAGGCTAGGATATCATATATTTCTAAATTAAACCTTAACACATGAAATCATAATTTAATCAGATTTAATCTATTTAATATTGTGAATTAAATACAGATAAAAAGGTATATCAATTTTCAATTTAATTTTTTTCCATTTCTTCAAGTTTTTATCATATTTCAGAGATTTTATCTCTAAGAAAAAAACTTCCTCTACCCCTTACTTACAGATTTTCTTCAACTGCCCAAGGACTTTATTTCTCTTTCTTTCTCTCTCTCTCTCTCTCACACACACACACACACACACACACACACACATCATATATCTTCCTTATGTTTTTATACTGCTAGCAATGAAGTAGATCAATCATTGCTTTTTAGATATGGCAAGAATTTCATAAGTATATATAGTGATTAACAGAAGATAAGAATCTGGTAACCATAGTTCAACTTTCTGCATTCCAGCCTTTGGTGAATCCTATTTGTAATAAAATCTGTCCAATAAATCCAGTTCATTTTTATTCTTGTTCTCTTAAATATGGGAAACTCTTTTTGATCTTCTTCTCTGTATTCTCCAAGCCCTTCTATGGCGTATTTATCAACTAGTCCTATTCCATAACCAGTCTTGGAAATTTTTTCCTAAATGTCACTGGACAAAAGAATCCATGCCCTGCACATCTTTGGGGGGGGGTATGGCCATCTAGGGGTTGAGAGTTAAGCAAACCAAAATCTTAATTTGTAGTACATTATTACTTGTCTTTAGAAGGGTTCCTTTTGTCCGGTTTATTTATTTTTATTTTTTAAACCCATTTACCACTCCCTTTCTCTGCCACAGATAACTGTTCTAATGCATTTGTATATATTCTTTTGATTACATGTCATCTTATAAATTGCATATTGTTTTGTGTGCATATTTTTTCTGTAATGGCTTGTGGTATAAATCATAGTGTTACTTATTTGTGTGTGTGTGTGTGTGTGTTCCTTATTTTTTCTCAGTATTATCTTTAAAAGTCTGTCTTCATTTTTAAGTGTACAAGTAGTCCATTGCTTCTAATTGCTGGTGCAGTGTGTTCTCCATTCTCCATGCCATATGTGTGTTTATATATTAAATGAGAAGTGTATATATGTAAAGGTATAGACACATGTGTGAATGTGTGAGCGTGTGTATATGTATGTGATATATATGGTATACATTTGTTATTACACACATGCACATACATATGTAATTTTACATATAATTTTATAATGTAATTATACATAAAAATAATTATTACATATAGAAATTTTTACTACCCATTTTTCTTTCTACCTTTGCTATAAATGCCATAATTAAATGGCACCTCTGAAATTAATTTCCTCTACTTCACTGAAACAGAATTAGTGATATTTTCCTTTGTGTTGTATTAAAACTTTGTACATTTTAATTTACAGTCATTATTTGTCTAATTCTGTCAGATTAATACATAATGCTAAGCTCTACATAGGTCTCTCTTAAGCAAGCAGTAATTTCAAAATATCAGCCAAATTTATTTATAGCTAAATAGCCATTAAAATTAAAATGTTCAATTGTCAGATTGGGGGCAGGAGGAAAAGGGTGATATTTCTCAGAGTATACAAACTATCAGCTATATGATTAACAAGTTTGGGGATGTAATGTATGTACAACATGGTGATTATAGCTAATAATACTGTATCATAATCTTGAATGTGCTAAGAGAATAGGTCAATGTTCTTATAAGCCGCAAAAAGGAAACTAGTTATTGATGGGATGGAGGTAGTTGATAACACCATGGTAATAATCATCTTGCAATTCATAATAGTTTTAAATCAACACATTGCACACATTAAAGTTACACAAGGTTATGTGTCAGTTATATCTCAATAAAGCTGCGGGGGAGGTAGTTAAATTATCTTATTCTGAATCCACCTAAGGAGACATAAACTGAGAGTATGTGGAGGGTGAGATCAGAAGGGGATGGAATCAATGAAAAAAGAGGACTTCTCTAAATAAGATTCAGTCCTTTCTCATTTGGAGATGAACTCGGCATTGAAAATTATAGGATATTTTTACCAGGGACTTCTAGGTTATGATTCAATTATGTCTGAAGATTAATATCTGTCCTCAGGAGATGCTTTAGCCCAGATGGAATAGGTTGTTCCCAGTAACAAACAACTCCAAAGGATTAGTGACTCAACTACCCATAAAAAGTGTTTCTTAATCATATTCAGTACTCTCTGCATCTGAATAAAAGTTCAGGTCAACTTTTCTCCATGTGTTGGCTCAGTATTCTAGGCTGCTTTGACTTAAGAGTATAGTCACATCAATTTGTGCTATGATCATTAGTGCTGGAAGAGAAGATCGATGGAGATCTGAGTTCTCTCAATTAAATGCTTCCATCTGAGAAAGATACATTATGCCTGGTCTCACTATGGCTCAAAACATGTCACTTGGCCATGTCTAATTTTAAGAGGGCCAAGAATTGCAGTTTTCCTATGTGCCCCAAACTAAAGGAGTAGTAACTGTCCTATCATAAGGGAAGTGATGTGTTTGTGGTATATTTAGAGAGACAGAAAGACAGAGGGAAAGACAGAAAAACTCAACAAAAACAGAAACATAGGAAGTATAGTTGACATTCACCCAAGAGATTTTAAAGAGGATCTATTTGATGCATTAAAAGCCTCTTTTGCTTATAGTTTTTTGTCTGTGTGTATCTCCCTTCTATTTGGGGAATTTCTTCATCCAGATGGTCCTCGATTGATGATGGATCAACTTACAATTTTTTGATTTTATGATTTGCAAAAGTGATATACATTCTGTAGAGACCATACTTCAAAATTGAATTTTGATCTTTTCCAGGGCCAGCAACATGTGGCATGATACTGCCTCGTGATGCTGGGCAGTGGTGTCAGCCACATGGTCATAAAGCTAAACAACCAATACACTCACTATAATTCTGTTATTTACATTCATTACGGTATTCAATAAATCTCATAAGACATTCAACACTTTGTTATAAAATAGGCTTTGTGTTAGATGATTTTGCCCAGCTGTAAATATAAATGTTCCGTGTTCAGTTAAGATAGACTAGTCTAAGCTGTGATGTTCAGTAAGCTAGGAGTAATAAATGCATTTTTAAACTTACGGTATTTTCAACTTACAATGGGTTCATTGGGATGTAACCCCATCATAAGTCAAGGAAGATCTGTACTGAGGAACTTGTTTTTCTTTGTTACCTCAGTGGCTGACACAATCCTGACATGTCTCACCTTAATTTCAAGAATCATTGAGGCTTACTTCTTAAAATTAAAACCAATATTGGAGAATATGCATTGGAAGAGGATTTGAAAGGTTCTCGGCCTATGTATGACTTTTCACATTTTTTTAAAATTTTTTTAAATTTTTTAAAATTTATTTATGATAGTCACAGAGAGAGAGAGAGAGAGAGAGAGAGAGAGAGGCAGAGACACAGGCAGAGGGAGAAGCAGGCTCCATGCACCGGGAGCCCGACGTGGGATTCGATCCCGGGTCCCCAGGATCGCGCCCTGGGCCAAAGGCAGGTGCCAAACCGCTGCACCACCCAGGGATCCCCTCACATTTTTTATCTAAGTTTACTCTTTTATAAGATAAGGAATAAGGACTCTTATAAACTACCATATTATGATGTTATAGTCTTAGTAGTCTTAGTACCTGGATTCCTTACTATGTAACACACATTTGGTTCACTGCAGATCATGAGAAATGGGATGATTTTTAAATATTTAGTTAATGTTAACTAAACTAAATGCAGAGGCATTTCTGATGGTTTCTGGGAAACCTGCCTGTCACATGCAGGAGTCAGACAGTTAAAATTAAAGCAATGAGATTCTCATATTCCTCATAAATTAAAATACATTTTAGGAGAAGTTTATTTTTACTTTGTATCATATAAACCCTAATGCAGAACTCTCCAATTCTGCTTAAAGTCATGGGACACACAGTAGGTAGTAATAGGCATAAAGAGGTAAACGGACAATGCTACATATATCTAGTAGTAACCAACTTGGGTACTCTAGCCACCCTAGGTCCTGTCGAGCAGCACTGAGAAGGTCTTTATATTGATATACCTGTAACTCAAGAAGTTCTGTATTGAAGAATCAAGTCTTGAAAAAGCTAAAGAATTATAGGCTTGCCTGCTTTGCATTTTAAGTCAATCATTGGAAAATATTATTTGAACACTCTATGTGTATCAAGCACCTTGCTAGCCACTGTGTACACTTCTTGAATCACTTGATAATCCCAGTTTTCAGTGTGGGTCTGGGTTATTTGGGATATGCAGGTATTTCAGATATATTTCTTTATATGGCCCCCATGATTCCTAGCTGTTATTAAGATCTCCTCATAGTTGTAATGCAATTTAAAATAGGTACTTGGAGACCTTTTAAATGAGAGACTTACTAATGTTTAAAATAAGAAAATTTTTTAAAGCTGTCACATTTTCTCACAAATTCTTAATCTATGAAGATTTTCACAGATACCATTTTTGTTTTCCATTTTATTTTGAGCCATAAAATAGGTACATATTGTGCTTATTTTTGCATGATAATGCAACTGAAAATATACAAACTAAGTTGAAAACACAGGATTCTCTCCCTACCATCAGTTGATAATTTTGTCGTATTGTAATAAAAGCCTTGGAATGATCAACTTTCCAAAATAATCCTTTCTCAGAGGATAAGATGTTCTGATCTAAACTCATTCTAGGTAATAGAAATAATTAACTCCAGCTATAAAAGCAACAAGGTATAGTGAAACATTCGCAGTGTTAAAATGTATGAGCATCACCTCAGGAGTTTCAAAAATGCAAATCCTCAGCCTTTATCCCAGAGATTCTCTTTCAGTAGGACAGCTGGAATCTCAAAGCAATATTTTTATAAGACCTCCATATGATCATTTTGAAAGGGATCCTGGGACCCAAATTAAGGAGAATTAGTTAAGTGTCAGGCATATCTAGATTTGAATTCTACTTCTATCTCAAATATTATGCGTGCTAGTTTTATACTGGTATATATCATATCAATACAATTCAACTTTAAAAATACATACCTATTACTTTATAAATTCTGTGGCTCAGGAGTTGGACCCTTCCTGTCTGGGTCTTCTACTTATGGTTTCTTAAGACTGGAGCGAAGATATTAACCAGAGTGAAATTCTCACTTAGAGGCTCAACTGTGGAACCATCCATTACCAGGCTTCCTCGGTTTGTTGACAGGTATCATTTCCTTTTGGTTGGAGGACTAAGAACTTTGGTGACTCTTAGCCAGAGGCCATTCCTAGAGGCTGCCCTGCCCATCATTCCTTGATTTTCTAGTATTGCTGCTCAGGAATTGAGCAAGGTAAAGCTCTAGCAGAAATCCACTAGTAAGATGGAGTCTTACATAATGTAACACAAGTGCAGATGGAACATTTCACCACTTTTTCCATATTCTACTGGTTAGAAAAAGCCACAGGTTCTGCTCAGTCTCAAGGTGAAGGGATTATACAAAGGTGTGAACTCCAAGAGGGGCTGATCATGGGAAACCATCTGAGAACCTATCAACCACAGTGTGACCCGAAGCAAATTGTTTAGCACTATGGATTCTGAACTTCCTTTCAAAACAAAGTTCAACACGTGTCTTGAGGTAACATACATGAAGGTCATGGCATGTTGTAACTAATTTATTAGTCCTGTTAATGAATAATAACTCTGAAAGGAAAAGAACAACGGGGCTTTAATAGCATCTCTACAACGTCCTTTCTAATTCTCTGGTTTAATGTCCAAAAATTATGTTCACACTTGTATTGAATATATCCTATCTCCAGAACTTAACATAGACTCTATCTCATGGTAGACACTCAATAGCTGTTTGTTCCTTACTAATAGTGTATTAGTAAATATATCTTTCTTTCATTTTTTTTAAACAAGACGTTATTTTAGGATGTCCTTTCCAAAGACAGCTGAGATGATGGCCTCTTAGCCATGTTTTATTGAAGAATGATTTCAATTTGGGAGTGAAACCTATGAATGCATCCAATGGAAATAAAAGCAAAGGCTCTCAAAAGACCACAAAGGAAGTGTTTCCACAGGGAATAGAACACACAGAATGTTCTGTGCACTAAGAGCAGCAGCTGCTTCAGCTTGGGGCTCATAACATGGCTGTCTTGACAGCCTCTCACTGCAGAGTGCAAGCAATTAGTAGTGCTATGAGCATTTTCCTTTATGCTCATATTCAGAGAGTTAACATTTCCCCCCACCGGCTGTCTTCTCAGCAATTTTAAACCATGTTTTTAACATATCAAAAAAAAAAAGCATGTGGAGATCTAAAGATAATTATTTGAATGGTGATCTCAAAAACAAAAATAATTAAGTGGGGAACTAAACAAAAATTACTACAAATAATCCCCTTCTGTTGCATTCACATCCTGTTTCCATAATTATTCTATCATTTTTATCTATTAGAGTGTTTTTTTTTTTAAGAGAATTTGGTAGGTAGAGATATGAGAATTAGAATATTTAACTTAGGAGCAAATACGAAAGACAAAAAATAGAATATTCTTCTCTTTTTATCCTATCAATGTATATGAGTCACAGCACAATAGGCCTTCAGAAAAAAATACAAGAGAAAAGATAATAAGAGATTTAATTTTCAATCAGATAACTCATAAGCTCTAAAAAATAATTTTTTCCTAATGTGTCATCACTTCTTTAGTTAATCTATTCAGTCTCTGATCCCTCCATATATCCTGTGTAAACCCGTCCTCTTTGCTCTATGATAAGCTTATTAAATTTATAATCAGTTGCTCTACCCAGTAAGCATCAACTTGCTATACATAAAATAACTGTCACAATTTGGCACATTTTTTCATTATACATTATATCATAATTTTGGAAATATTTTTGCCAGCAGCCAAGAGTCTTCTTTTAACCAAATTAGCCAGCATATCATTAGATTTTGAAACTTGGTACTGCTGAATAAACATAAAATAATTCTATTTAAGAAGTAGTTCCAGAAAAATGAGATACAAGATAGATAGATAGGTGCATATGTAGGTAGGCAGATGATATGCTGTGAAAAGAACTGCAAATGGAATAATAAAATGTTAAATCTGAGCCAAATATGAAAGTTCATTAGCTCAAACTCTAAGGTGCTAAGTGTTCCTGTAAGAACTGGAGTGGAATATCTGGCCCTGCTGCTCCTGATCTAATGTCCCTTTTACTGAGCCATGCTGATTCTATACATGTTTGAAAAATGGAGCTCAGAGAACTGGGTAATAAAAATTCATAATCTTTTCCCACATAATGCATACTCTCCTACTCTCCTTTTTGTGCTTAGTAATCAGGATTGTTCATGCCTTCCTAAATGTTCTTATAAAGCCGTCAGAATCATCCAAGCAGCTACCAAAAGGGTAGATTATATGGCTAGAAACATCTATGTATCCATGCCTCACAATCTGGAAGGAATAACAATGGAAATAATTTTAAAGCAGATACAAAGCTCTTGGGGATTGAGTCAGATAATTTGTTTAAATTTATGAAAGAAGTAACATTATCACTGCTGCCTAACTTCACATTTCTTTTAGTCACACATAAATGGCTTTGAAACAGTATAGTTTCTAAAGGTAAAAAATTAATGTAGCTCTTCAGAGTTCCCAATCCCTTGATTTATAGGGGAGGATATTCATACTAAGTGTGCTCTCAATATATGCGCTAATGTGTGTGCTACATGTATTTTTTACAGCATCTCAGTAGAATGTTCTGCCTGAAGCCCTATGCTTTCCCCTAATGAAAATGAACCACATTACATTCAGTGCAGAACATAAAAGAAAGATCTTTCAGGAATCAAGACAAGTAATTTATCAGTTTCATCCTCAAAGTAAACCACAAAGACCTATGGGTCAGATTTGGGACCAATCATAGTACATCTGCACATTCACTTTATAAAAGACCTGACTTCTAGGGGTTATTAGGACTCTGTTCAAGGTTTCTGGTACATAAACTCTCAAAATTTAATTACAGGCATGAATAAGGCAGTAATAGTTTCAAACTCCATAGTATTTATTTAGCTAGCCAACCCTGTAGTGGTGTATTTTCATTCATTCATTTTCAGGATGAGATGAGCACCGTCAGCTATGCAACTGATATATGACTTCTAATATAATGCCAGTTGGTTTAGACTTTATTGGTTAGACCCTCGGTTGAATCTGTCATATATTGAAATAGATACACAGTGGGCTTGGCTTTAGGAAAACTTAAACTCCAGCTCTTTTGGGAAATGTTATCCATAAAAAGCCAATTGCACCAGGATTTGCTGAGTGGTGGTGACTGTCGGCGGAGACGGAGTGCTCTGCATCCTATTGTCTGCTATTCTAGAGTGCTGTGGGCTAGAATGTAATTGGTAGACTATATCCTCTGGGGAGCCTTCAAAAGCTGGCAGTCTCTCCTGCTGCCTCCTCTATATGTTGTAAATGAAAAGATAATTTGCAAGGTGATCACCTTTTTTTAACGTACAGTATGCAGCCTGCAAGATTAGCATCAGTCAGTCTGAGCACTGGTTGGAAATATTTTTTATACACAGAAATCCTCCTGAAATGGTACTGTGCATTTTATATTACATGGCATGTTCTTCATGAAAAGTTAAAAATGGTAAAAATAAAAATAAAAATAAAATAAACAAACAAACAAAATCTTAACTTTGCGTCCTATAATCATCTAAGGTTCTTTTTTATCAGAATGAAGCCAATTTAAGTATTTCTAACATTAGCTATTTCTAATTATATGTATACAATATACACAAAGAAAAATACACGATATTATAAACATTATATAAAAGCATTTTTTGCCTAGTAGGAATTTGAAAGATATAAGTGAGATTGTGGATTACACAGCCTTTTGTGAGTTTAAATTTAAACATCTCAATTTACATAAGAAAATATATGTTTTAAGTGACAGCAACTGCCTTTCCCATTCCTTCCGAATAATACACTAGTTTGGCAGTCAGGTAGAGATAGTAAGAATTTGACTTATCAATTATTACAGAAAGTGCTCCACAGAACTAATCATCTTCAGAGTATATAGTCTAGAGTGTAGCATATATAGGTTTGCAGTTAAATATGATAAATTTGCAAAGAAGACAATGGAGTTTAGCATTTAGTAAAAACTTTGGATCAGACACACCTTAGTGTAAAACCTGAATCTATGTGACCCTGGGTAAAATATTTAACTACCTCAGTATGTACAGCAGTAAAAAGGATAATAATTATATTTAAACTCAGGAGTGATTGGGGAATTCGTAAGAAACAGTATCTATGGTGGAGTTTAATAATTTTTTTGGTAGATGGTAGCTGATTATTATATTATTTATATAACATAATAATATTGTTATATAAATAATAAATAGCAGCAGTAGTAGTGCTAAGCAGTAATTAAGACAGGTGTTAAGAAGAGAATCTACTAACTTATCCTAGAAGAGTTGAGAAAGGGTTCCCAGAAAGAATATAATGAAGATTGTTGATGAGAAGTAGAAACCTGCTACTTTAGTATATATTGTAAGAATATTTCAGGCAGAGGAAAAAGTATGTCCAGTGGTGTAAAACTACACTAGAAAATATCTAGAGAATATCTAGAGAATAGTGAGCAGTGCAGTATAGGTAGACTATGAGATGGAGATGCAAAATGATACATTACATGAAAGATTTAGAAAACTTCTTTGCTAAGCTAAGAAGCTAGAAGTTACTCTAAAGATAACCGGGGACTAATAAAGATTTTTAAACAATACCATGACACAATTAAATCTAACATGTTCTCAGGAAATAGAAGTTGGTCACTCTCTCCACAATTTTATCTGCAACTCTGTATGCTAACATACAACTTAGTTCAGCTTTACAATTACTTTCAAACCAAAAAAAAAAAAAAAAAGGTGCCAAACACCTTTCTAGGATTTTGTGAATGGGGAGCAAGAAACAGGCATTTTGTGCTGCTGGGTTTAATTATTTGACAGGAATAGGAAATGAGACCATCTACTGAGAAATGGTAAGGTTGAGAATGAGATAAAGGGAAAATGTTCCTCTTGGTTTTGTTTTGCCTTGTTTTAATAGACATTGACATTAAAAAGGGGAAAGTATAATTAAAGTTCCCTCATTGCAAACTGATTTAGGTTGGAGACCATTGTTGTGTGGTCCTCTACGCTGCAGTAGCAACAGAGTAAGGGAGAGGAAAAGGTGGATCACTGATTCAGCTTGGGGTTCAGCTAAGCAGTAGTATGACAGTAAAGTAAGGAAACTGAAGAATCAGGGGAGATAGTGGCACAGAAGATCAAATTGCAGTCAACACAGAATAATGACAGAGGCAAAGCCAGAAAAAAAAATGAAAATAAATCCAACCCTGGATATTGCTTGAAGTTCAATAAGCAGGCTTAATAAGAATGAGAAAATGGAAGGTTGGAGAGTAGAGTATTGTAATATAAGAGGTCCGTTCTGTAGGGGGTAATAGACCAAGTAAAGGTCCTTGAAGATGTCCACATCATAATCCCCACAATCTGTAGATACGTTATATGGCAAAAGGGACTTTGTGAATATGATTAAGCTAAGCATTCTGAGATAGGACGATTATCCTGTATTATCCAAGTGAACCAATGTAATCGTGATAGTCCTTAGAAAAGGAAGACAAAGGTCCAAGCAGTAATAGGAGATGTACCAAAGGAAGCAAGTGGAATGATATGAGGAAGAGGCCAAGAGCCAAAAGATGCAAACAGCCTCTTGAAACTGGAAGAGATGGAACAGATTCCCCTCAAGAAACTTTAGAAGGAACAAGCTCTGCCAACACCTCAATTTTAATTCAATAAGACTCACTTTGGACTTGTGACCCTCCCCCAAACTATAAGAAAATAAGTTTGTGCTGTTTTAAGCCACTAATTTTGTGATACTTTATTATAGCACCATAGAGAACTAATATGGTGGACTCCTAGTTACAAGGTTTAAGGTGTGGGTGACCAAAGTTGACATTGAATTATAAGACTTCAAATTAAGAGGTTTACTGAGTGATCCATGGAAGTGGAGAAGATTGTGATCTTACTGTGGAAGACTTACACAAACTTTAATAAAAAAGCAGAGATGCTACCTTCACTGTTAAACCCTAGCAAAACATTTTTTTTAAATTTTCTGTGCTCCTAAAATATTTTCATTATAACTGTATGTATTAGGTAGGGATGCCATAACAAAGTACTACAGACCAACTGGCTTAAACAACTGATATTTATTTCTTCACCCTCAAGCTGTGAATTGTGTTGGAGGGTGGGGGGGGACACAGTTCGGCCCATCACACTGTACTATAGCATTTATAACAGTAGTTTAATTCTGTTTTGAGTTTATTTTCTCTTTTGGGATCCTAACCTTCTTGAGGACAGAAATAACCTTTTATTCAAATTGGTATGCTCAGAATGCCTATCACTGTTTCCTGCTTATAATAGAGTCTTAATATATAAATAATTAGATGATCATTTTGACAATCCGTTTTATCTAATTTCTTATAAAAGGTGATTACCCATCTAGTATTAAATGCTAATAGTTTTTCTACATTTTCACACAACATTAGTACGTTCTATCTGGGATCATTCTATTTTGTCCATGATAATGTATAGAGTTTAGATGATGATGAAGTATACTCTTTCTAAGTTATATATTCATAGTTCTATCTCAATAAGAGAACATCAACAAGCTAGTCAAAATAAAATATATAGCTGCTTTTCATTTTCCTATAAATTGTATCATTCAATCCATTTCAATAAAAATTCATTTTGATTATATTATATTCCCAACACTCTGCCAGCAATATAATTGTATATAAATGAGACATGCAATATGGTATTATTACCGGTTGGGAATGATATTATAATTTTATTTTGCAGGTATTTATAAAAATTAAGAAAGTGATAAAAATTATTATGCAAAGTATAGCAGTATCCATTCATTCATTTATTCATTCATCAGATATATATGGAGGATTTATTATGTGCTGCTATGAAACAATGTAGACTAAAGGAGTTTAAGTAGAGAAGTAATAAAGAAAAACTTTAAAGATATTCTTGCACAAATAATGTTTGGTTGCAATTGTAGTAAGTGCCACAAATGAGATATGTAAGGTGCTATGAGGCCTTATAATGGGAGTTTTAGCTAACTACAGAGCAGGGAATATTTCATCTAAGAAGTTTATTTCTTCATGGAAGATCTGAGGGAGAGTCATTAGATGAGGAGAAGAGGGAAGACCATTTCAGCAAGAAGACAATATATGCAAAAGTCCCATGACAAGGCAGAGCTTGAACTCTACTAGGGGCTGAAAGAGGAATGAAAACAGGGGACCCCTGGGTGGCTCAGTGGTTTAGTACCTGCCTTCGCCTTCAGCCCAGGGCATCATCCTGGAGTCTCGGGATGGAGTGCCGGGATCGAGTCCCACATCAGGCTCCTGGCATGGAGCCTGCTTCTCCCTCTGCCTGTGTCTCTGCCTCTCTCTGTGTGTCTTTCATGAATAAATAAATAAATAAAATCTTTTAAAAAAGAAAGAGGAATGAGAACAGAAGGAACTAGGAGAGCTAGGAGGAATGCAGGAGGTCAGTTGTGAAGGGCTCAAAGAAGACATGTTAGTCTTCAGTATTTTTCTTGGGAACAATGGGAAGTCACAGCTGGCTTTAAGGGAGAAGATGCCATAATTAGGTTAGTTTCAGAAGCACCATTTTACTTGAGGGTTGGAGAATAACTTGGGAAAGACTAGAATGGACCAAGTAGGTCAGTTGCAAGGCTGTTGCAGTGATCTACAAAAGTAAAGTTGGCAATTTGGTTTCAGTGATAAACTGTAGAAATGTAGAAGGATTTTCAAAATATTGCATGTAGTTTCAGGAAGACTAAAGGTGATATCAACATGTCATATTTGAATGCCATTTATGAATTTTTAAACATGTCTGTATTGCCCATTTTTCAATTCAAGTCCCCTTAACAGTAGAGAATAATGCATACCAGTTTGGTAGGTGTTTGAGACAAAGAGAGAAGAGTGACAGAAGGGAATATCAGCCAAGAAAGGCTCTCCTTACTATTAAGTTTGAGTATCTCATCTTAAACATTCATGTAGGTTTTGAATTTCATGCCAAATATATTTGTGTTGGTTTTAATACCAGATCATTTCATTTTTCTCCTCAAAATCTTCTAGTGAAATTCTTTCTATCGGATGGTGTGCTATTTTTATTCTAAGAATTCTGCACCTCCTGATTACTTTTGCTTCCTGGGAATCCATGTCCCCAGTTTTACAAGCCAGTCTCACCTTATGTCATTCAACCCTCCCAGTCATCAGCCAAAGAGTCATGCCAAGAAGGGCCATTACCATTATAGAGATGAGAGAGCCTGGGCTTCAAGAGACTAGAAGATCCCCAAGGTTGATTCCTGGAGGTGAAAAGAACTGGAACTGTGGGACTAACAAAAACACAATAAAGTTTTTCTTTGTCAAATCTTAATGGCAAGGCTGTAATATGTCAGGTTAGGTAATTTATGCCAACACAGTATTGGGAAAGTTAAAATGTAATAAAACTCAGTTGGTTTCAAGTACTAAAACCATACAGACTGAAATATAAATAGGCGTTGCCAAGAGAAAGCAAAAAGGTCTATTTCAAAATGTAGTTATTATACAGAATCAATTTCAGTTTTAATAGAAATCATACTTTATCACAGGCAACATAAGAATTACATGCTGCTGCATCAAAATAACATGGAAATAGTAGTATCATAATAAATAAAACAAAAGAGCACATCCCTAGGAATTATCAGAGATTTTGATAATTCTTGACATATTTTTAAAATTTCATTAATTCCATATAACTCCAAATAGTATAAATGGTGAGACTTGAAAGCTTTCTATGTCAATGAGAGATTTAAAAATACAGTTTTTTAATACTTGCACAAAAAAGAAATCACTGTGGGAAAATGGGTAGTGTGGTGGCAGCAAGCTCTAAAATCTGTGGTTAAAAACCTACTACCACTCTAACTACAAAGAAAAATCTAGTTTCTTGAGTCAAGTTGGTTACACACAGCTTACATTTGCATTAAAATAATCAGTTTTGGGGCAGCCTGGGTGGCCCAGCAGTTTAGCGCCACCTTCAGCCCAGGGCGTGATCCTTGAGACCAACGATCGAGTCCCACATCGGGCTCCCTGCATGGAGCCTGCTTCTCCCTCTGCCTGTGTCTCTGCCTCTGTGTGTGTGTGTGTGTGTGTGTGTGTGTGTGTCATGAATAAATAAATAAAATATTTTAAAAATAATAATAATCAGTTTTTTTAGGATTGTGAATTTGCTGACTTCTAAAGCATGCAATTTCATTATGAATAATTGCCAGTCATATGTAGACATTTAGTACAAATTCTCTTGTATCTTTTCTCCAATGTACTCTTCAAAGTCCATTGTTGCATGTGATAACTTTAGCAGGCTCTTTTCCCAGAGAGAAGAAAGTAAAGCAAAATGGAGGCTTTACTAACTCTGAAATGAGCCATTGAAAAGCAAAAGTAAAAGCCATATTGCAGTTAGTGAATATATTTCTTTTTTTTAAAGATTTTATTTATGTATTCATGAGAGACACAAAGAGAGAGGCAGAGACACAGGCAGAGGGAGAAATAGGCTCCCTGAGGGGAGCCTGATGTGGAACTGCATCCCAGGATCCTGAGATCATAACCTGACCCAAAGGCAGATGCTAAACCACTGAGTCACCCAGGTGTCCCATGAGTATATTTCTTTTAATACTATCCTAAAGCAAAGGACTAAATAGAAATCATGTCAAGTTTGAATAAAAAATGAAAAACAAAACAATAAAAGTAAACAAAATGGCAAAACAAGAAAAGAGATATTTGTTACATAAAAACAAAACTTATATATTTCATTGCCCAGAAAGAACCAAAAACAATTTCCAAAATCTGGTATCCAAGTTGCAAATGCCAAATTAACAATATTCAGTGAAAGCATTATCCAGAGAAAGAGAAAACATGGTGAAGGAAATACCAGCCTTAGGGAAACTAAGACATTTTGTGTACTGATGGAATTTATAGAGTTCCTCTCATTTTTGTTGTTTCAGTAGCAAATAATTACAACATGGTCTTACTCAAATATTACATTCTTTTTAGTAGTGCAGGAGCAGATCACTGCCAGAGATAGAATCTCAGACATTAAAAAAGATTATGGTTTTAGTGTGAGTACATTCTTCATACCACTTAAATATCAGAGGCAGAAAATAATGAGGAGAGTCTTGATGACAGGGTAGTTAAGAGCGTGATCCTGAGAGCTGGACTAGCTACACTCGAATTCCAGCCTTGCCTTTTAATAATTACATGACCTTGAGCAAATCATTTAATTTTTCAATGTCTCGATTTCTTCATCTGTAGAATTACAACAATAATAACAACTACCTGCTTTAATCATTGTGAGGAATAACCAAGTAAAAGGAAACCCTACAAATTGTGTGCAATGAATTTGAAGAATTATAAAGGATTTGCTATGGTGACATAGTACATAAACTAACAAAAAAATCATGAATAAATGGACACATACATTTTAATTACCTTGTGCCAAGCCTTGTACTTGTTGTTTACTTACAGTTTAAAATACCTCCACAAAGCCCCTATTAAAGTGTTTGCATATTAAAAATGGAAAAAGCATAGATGTCACATTTTTGTGGAGCTTTTGATGATTTTCTATAACTAGTTTGTTGCCTCTCCTTTGAGTTTCTACATTATGCTTTGCTGCTCCCCACTGTCTCAATTGCCAGGCAGCATTAAATTGCCTATTTAATGGTCTGCTTTCCAAACCATACTATAAGCTCTCTGAAGGCAGGGCCTGTGTTTTGTTCATTCATAGATCTCAGGGGCTTGTCATAGTCTCTGTCGTTAGTAGTGGGTCATAAGTATAGAATTGTGGAAGACAAACCATGAGAAACTCTTAACTCTGGGAAACAAAGGGTTACAGAAGGGGAGGGAAGTGGGGGAATGAAGTAATTGGGTGATGGGCACTAAGGAGAACACTTGAAGGGATGAGCACTGGGTATTATACTGTATGTTGGCAAATTGAATTTAAATAAAAATATTTTACATACATATATATTTGTTAAATATTCTGTGAAATCTTGTGACAGATTCTGTAGACTGAGTGGCTCAAAACTCATTTTTAGTTATTCTCTTTCTTGTCTATGGATACTAAACATCCTGTCACTTGTCCAGCCTCTCTTGCAGATAGGAGGGACTGTATGACACAGTTCTGGCCAATGAGCCAAAAATGAATAAACTACATGAAAGAAGCATGATGGTATGATGGTAAGCTTTTGTTTTTCTTCAAAAAAAATAAAGGCTAAATATAACAGATCCCATTTCTTTCTCTCTTTATAGCAAATATATATTGTAGAGTCGTGCAATCATCTTAAGGCCACAAAGTGATAGACACAGGGTGTGGACTGAATTGTGTTCCCCCACTAAAAGTTATATGTCAGTGCTCTAACCCTCAGTACCTCAGAATATGACTTTAATCTCCGGAGGTGGAATCTTTACAGAGGTAATTAAATTAAAATGAAACCATTGGGGTGGTCCCTCATTTAACATGCCTGGCGTCTTTATAAGAAAAGAGGATTGAGACACACACATACACAGAGGGAAGACCATACAAAGACACAAGAAAAAGAGGACCATCTACAAGCCAAAGAGAGACTCTTCAGAATAAAGTCAACACTGTGTTGGCATGTTGACCTCAGACTTTTAGCCTCCAGAATTCTGAGAAAATAAATTTCTGTCATTTCAGCCACGTAGTGTATGATACTTTGTTATGGCAACTCTAGCAAACTAAAGAACACACAGACCCAACCCAACATGTAAGGGTGACACAACAGGGCTTGGATAGGTAAACCAACACTGATAATTGCCTAACTCTAGACTTAGAGTGGGACAAATATCCCCTACTTGTTTGAGCCATTTAGAGTCAGAGCTTCTGTTAACTTCATTTGCTACCTAGAACAGTCTTCTTTTCTCTTTGACTCTCAGGTGAGTCCAACCTGATTTTAAGTTTGGTATGAGAAGTATACTATTACTAAAACCCATATCATTTTGTTTACATAACTGTCCAGAAATAGTACACCAACCAAATTTGGGTCAGGAAATTCAACTGACAGCTGCAAAATCAGCATAAAGATAATGACTAATTTAAATTAAATTCAATAGATTTTTTTA
This sequence comes from Canis aureus, assembly GCF_053574225.1. NCBI lineage: Eukaryota > Metazoa > Chordata > Mammalia > Carnivora > Canidae > Canis > Canis aureus. The sequence continues at coordinate 19,920,710 of NC_135643.1, forward strand.
ATGCATATGCTAACAACTGACATTTTCATGGGACTGTGACTAAATGGGGCCTTAGATGTAAAATATCCTAACATTTCAATATTTTTATAGCTTTTAATAAAGAGTATATGCTTACCATTAAAAAAAAATCTGAGCAAGGATTTTAATACTCGTACACAAAAATACAAGTGGCACATTAAAAAAAAAGAAAACTCTAATAGGGCATGAGTGTAATACAGGTCAAGAGGAAATTGAAATGAGAATGATGTGCCAAAAACAAAAATAAATATTCCTAAATTCTATTAATTACTGGTCAAATTTTTAACAATGGTACTGCTATACCATTCTAGGGATTTTTATCATTCTACTTACTACCCCAAACAATTGGGTCTTTACTGTATTCAGACAGAGGGATATCTAATTCAGATTTCCTCCTGAAGTTTTATTCTCTATGACCATCCTAGATGATTTTTCTAAGCCTAGATTCCTTAGCAAAATATTTCCTGAAGCAAAGCTTATGTATAAACACTGCATTGAGAGAGGCAGCAGAATCACAGAAGAACAGGGTGAGGGTGAAGGGAAGTGAGGCAGTGAAGGGAAAGCCTGTTTAAAGTTGGATATTACTGAACTGTCCCAGCTTCCCAGGAAATAGTCAGCCGCTTCGTCTTATGAAAGAATTGCGGAGGCTCTAAGACACCACTCACTCAAAATTTTCAGAAGAGGAAGCAAAAGCAATCTTTTAGTGTACTTTTTCCAGTTTTTTTATCCTTCTTTGGTCAAAGATTAGTTCCTTTTTAAATTTCCTCCCCATTCTTCTGTATTAAGCTAATTGGCACCTTTAGGTAGCTCCTGAAGAATCAGTCTGGCACTTCCATGAGTCCAGTTGGGTCCTACTAAAGATCTGGAGTTGCTTCATCTCATACTACAAGGATGCAGTTGAATTCTTGCTGAAGTCCCACTCTCATTCTTGGAGTGGGAAGCTCATTTGAAATGTTAGAAGATGAGGCATAATGCAGTAGTAATAAAATTTGACTTTAAACCCATGGGAACAGTGAAAGCCATCACTGGGACTATTTTCACTGTGGGCAACAGGCAAATGGCCAACACCCTGGCCCAGGGCTAAAGTGGAGCTAAGTATATCTAGAAGGCTCATAACCTGGCTTGAATACAATTCCATTTTCAGGTTATTGTCCATGAGCTTTATACTTCCTTTTTTTGACTATGCAGCATCATTACACTAATAGATTTATTTGCTTGAGCACAAACAGAATTATATTTTAAATATGCACTGTCATCATACTTACTATGTACATTTAAGATGTTAACATGAGTTTTAATATTTGCTTTAATTCTATTATAACTTTGTGCTTCAAAAAATACTTTTGAACCATTTATAAAGTAATCATTAAATTCTTCCAGTTTTCCCCCTTTTGTTTGCATGTTATGGTAGTACTTTCACTCCTTTGAGGTTAGAAATGTAAGGAAAGATGGCAGGTGTCACATCCAGGCAGAAGTAGGAGTGGTCACATACTTTTACTATGGCTCTACTGGTCACAGAAGCAGGAGCTAAGGTGAAACTTGTGATGCTGTGCGACTAAAGTGGTTAGAGCTCCCTGTCCATGCGTGTGGGATCAATTGCATCTGAAAGAAATAAACTTTTATTATGTTAAGCCACAGAGATTCAGGGATTATGTGTGTGCTACTGAAATACAACCTAATCAATCAGAGTTCTAAAAGGAAGCACCTTAAACTAGATGATTGAGGTGATTTAAATGAGGGTGTGCTTTATGAAGGTACAGTCATCAGAGATTAGGGAAACTGACTAGGAATTATGTAGTGTGTGGGGCTGTGACGTTGTAGAGATGTTATGATGACCAGACCTGGGGCAGGAAGAGAGAGAGTTACTGGAACATAAATAGTATGGTTCTGTGGAGATGGCCTGACAATAGCCGTAGTTTTCAGTAGAGGAATGTAGCCAACTCAGAGTGACTTGAAGAAAAATAAGTACCCTGTTTTCCCTTTACGCTTCAATCTTCTTCCAGTAACTTCTACTGATGGACACTCTTGGAAGCTGAAATAAAGGGAGTATATCGATGCAGGTAATAACATCAAGGTGCCCCAGAAAGGAACACAAAGTAGTAAAGAAGAGTATAAAGTATAGATCTAGAGGGCCAAATGGAAATGCCTACCAATGTAACCTATACTGATTGATACAGAAATTAATGCTGGATGCTGCTCAATGACAAGGCTAAAGCACATGGGATTGGTATAAAGTCTAGATAACAAGTAGGGAGGCATGATATAGGAGCCTGAAAGGATAGTCAACGTTATACAGGTTCAAAACATTTGTTAATATTTCTACCTTTGCTTTGAAGGCAGCTCGTTTACTTTGTGAATTTGTGGTCCTGGAAGAAGTGATGGGAAAATAAAATGTTAATGATATGTTGGTTTGAAAACAGAACTGCTTCTCAGTTCCAAATAGTAAAAAAATAAAATGGAGAAATGCTTCACATTAAAAAAGCCAATTAAAACTCAAACTCATGGCAAACATCAAGTCAAAGACATGGTCATTAAACCTATTATTAAAACTTTGAGGGGATCCCTGGGTGGCTCAGAGGTTTGGCGCCTGCCTTTGGCCCAGGGCGTGATCCTGGAGACCCGGGATCGAGTCCTGCATCGGGCTCCTTGCATGGAGCCTGCTTCTTCCTCTGCCTGTGTCTCTGCCTCTGTGTGTGTGTGTGTCTCTCATGAATAAATAAATAAAATCTTAAAAAAAAACCTTTGAATGGATTATGGCAACACATGAGGAAAAACCTTCTCAATAAGTCAAAATCTCTCTAGGAAAATAGATTAAATGTTTAGATTTCCTGCTAAAAACTGTTAAGTTCATGGTACTACAATTATGTTATGAGAAAGATTAATGGGGATTTAGTCAATAAAATGTGAGCAGATGACATACATCCATCCTGAACAGAGCTTTTAGGGCCAGTGCATGACTTGCTAGGTTCTCTTCTTTCTGTGGTGGCAATCTCAGAAACAGGTGTCAAGATGAAGCCTCTGAAGGCCTTTGACCCTGATAAGTATAGTGAAGAGAGCCCCCTGCTGGTCTTTTAGACATGAAGCAAGAGTAAGAGACATCATTTGGTTCTATTAAACCAGAGTTGTGTAGTTATGTATTATTATCTAACATATGTTGAATAATACAAGCCAATATGCAACTTCTAGAATTGAATATATTATACAATATAGTGGTAACTATGAAATGCAAACTGAACAAATGAAACCATAACAGGCAAATAATATACAAAAAATATACAAAAACCTTTAGACTATTTCGAGCCTTTCAGAGCACAATGCTTAGTTAGGAAGAGAGAGAGAGAGGATTACTTTAAAGATTACTGTAAAGATTGTGAAGAATTTTGCATTTCAATTTTGTAAAATATAATGAATTAGTTAGGGGTTTTTTATCAAAAAATTACTAATCATCCCGTGCAGTTTTAAATAATTTTCAGAGACACCGTTTTAATTTGTCCAGAAAATTATGAAGACCCAAGCATAAAGAACAAGGATTTATGAGGCTGATATGAAAGTTTTGATTGGTCTACCTGTCACCTCTGGAATTTCTGTGGTATAGTACAAATTATATACAGTTGATCCTTGAACAACATGGGTTGAATCAATTTTTTTTTAATAAACACAGTATAGTACTGTAAATGTATTTTCCTTATGATTTTCTCTTTTTAAGATTTTATGTATTTATTCATGAGAGACACAAAGAGGCAGAGACATAGACAGAGGGAGAAGCAGGCTTCCCAGGGAGCCTGATGCAGGACCCAATTCTGGACCCCGGGATCATGCCCTGAGCCAAATGCAGACACTCAACCATAGAGCCCCCCAGATGTCCCTTCTTTATGATTTTCATAATTACATTTTCTTTTCTCTAGCTTTCTTTATTGTGAGAATACAGTTTATAGTATATATAACATACAAATATGTGTTAACTGACTATGTTATTGGTAAGGCTTCCAGTCAATAGTAGATTATTAAATTTGGGGGGAATCGGGATCCCTGGGTGGCGCAGCGGTTTGCCGCCTGCCTTTGGCCCAGGGCGCGATCCTGGAGACCCGGGATCGAATCCCACGTCGGGCTCCCGGTGCATGGAGCCTGCTTCTCCCTCTGCCTGTGTCTCTGCCTCTCTCTTTCTCTCTCTGTGACTATCATAAATAAATAAATAAAAATTTAAAAAATTAAAAAAAATAAAAAAAAATTTGGGGGGGAATCAAAAGTTATACTTGGATTTTTGACTGCATAAGGTCAGCATTCTCAACCCTCTGGTTGTTCAGGTATCAAGTATATTTTATTTTACTCTAGATTCCTGGTATAGAGTTGCTAAAACCCTTGGAATTTTCTCAGTGATGAGTGTCTTTTATTATTCATTGGAAGCCCCTTTTGGACCTTGCTAGAGTTTATGGTAATGAGTTAACTCCTAGCAGGCCCCTGTATAGCTTCAGGATGACTGCTGGTCAACAGAGGCACAAACCACAAGATAAGAGGGTTGGAACTCCCCTGAATCTCCTGGGAGAGGGGCTGGACATTGAGCTCAATTATCAGCTGCCTATGAATTAATCAGTTGTGCTTATGTAGTGAAACCTCAATTAAAAACTCTGAATGATAGTGTTTCTGGAGTGGTGAACACATTGAAGTCTGAGAAGCTGATGTTCCTGGAGAGGGCATAGAAGCACTGTATCACCATCCCCCTCCTCATCCTATCCCCACCATCCTCACATACCTTGCCCAATGCATCTCTTCTATTTGACTTTTTCTGATTTTTATCCTTTGTAATAAAACTAATCATTAGTATAGTGCTTTCCTGAGTTCTGTGAATTGTTCTAGTGAACAACACTGAGGAGGAGGTTGAAGGAATACGCAAATTTGTAGCCAGCTGGGCAGAGGTGCCGACAACCTGAGGACCCAGGTTTTGCTGGTTCCTGCAGTCTGATTGGGAACGATCTTGGATCTTGTGGGGCTGAATACTTACTCATTGTGATCTTTGCTAACTCAGGTTAGTTAACATCAGAATTGAATTGAACTGAATTGTTAGATGATCAATTGGATGTTGAACTGTTGGAAAAAGAGTTAACTCTAGATCAAGAAAACAGCAAGACAGGTTTAGTCTCAATTTTCCCTGAGGCCAAAGTACACTAGGCAGTATCTGGAGTAGTAACTCCAAATGGGGGCACAGCAGCTGTGAGGAAATGCAACATATGTCTGTTAGAAAAATCACGTTATTGAAATATAAAAAAGGATCCTTCTTTGGAGGCTAGCTAAGAAGTCTATGTGAGGTAGATCAAATTTCCATACATAGAAGAATCTGGAAAAGGATTATTAAAAGTAGCAATGAATGAGTTTACTTGTTTTATTTCTTATAATTTTGCCTAATACTCGTGTCTGAATTTGCTTGGGTTCTGTTTTTAATCCCTATAAATATTCCATTACCTTTGCCTAACTTGTTTTGTGCCTCTTTCTTCTAGATTTAATTGTTTTCATGATTATTTCACCTTTTGTTTTCCGCTTGACCCAAACTTCAGGGTACTGGTTTTTCCCTTCTCCAATAATTTGCTCTCAGTCTGTATAATTTTTAGTTGAGCCTCTGGTTGTTCCTATATTCACACTCTTCTTTTTTTTTTTTTTTTTTCACACTCTTCTGTCTTAAAACCCAGCTATGCCCAGAGAGTTCCTCAAGCTAGTCTGTTAGTTGGGAAATAATCAGCATATACTTCAAAGAACAAGTATCAGAATGATGGATGTTAGGAAAGCTTCAGGCAATTAAAGATACCACAAAGTTCCTCAGACGAAACAAAACATGACACTAAGGAATTCTACATAGATTATTGATTTGGAAACAAAATATGTCTATATTCAACAAACCTCTACTTCCAAATCCTTGAGGATTGAGGATTATAGAAAGCAAGATATAGCCCCAGAAAAGGATCAAGGGTTGGAATGAGCTAAGAGAGGATGAATATTTAGATCGTAAATGAGAATTTGAATATTAATCAGGACATTATTGAGCATGACTGGGAAGGAACCATAAACCCCGATGGAAACTGTTTCAACCTAGAGCTACCAGAATAATTCCTCTGGCTGCCATATTCCATAAGGAAGGAAATGCATAACATTTTCATTTCAAAGTTATAGAAAACTCTATTAATGTATAAAATAAAAAATAATTTATTGCCTTACCTAAATAAAACATCCAGGAAAAGATCTGGTCAATTGTAGCTTGGTATGGAGGGCTAAAGGGTGTTTACACCAGGCCTACTGCTACTTGTTGACTCTTCAATCCTCCATTTTGGCTTAATTACAAACTCCTTTGAGTAGCCAGATGACTACCATAAGTATCATGGCTTTATTCTTCTAGGGTCAAGTCCAAAAGTCTAACTAATATCTCAATATTCCCATAGGTTGCATCCTCATCTCTGAATTAATCAATGTACCCAGGTGGAAAATCATATGTTTACAGATGCTGGGACATCTGAAAGACAAAAAATTAAAGCTACTAGCCCCATTTTATTACCATCACATTAGCCCCTTATACCTTCAGCTATCACTTGGAAGGGCAAGAAGACAAAATAATAATAGTAAAAATAATTTTTCCTCCAACATTGGATAGGATGTATAGTAGAGTTCATTGACATTCTACAATGACATAAGAAGGCTTAAGCATTTTAATCTGCCCAAAAGAAGCTGAACAACAAAACAACATTCATGAATAATAAGGACGAAAAAGAATAAAGATCAGAATTTGGAACCTCTTCAGGCCCAACATAGCTAAGAGTTCAGGATGCAGTCTTGCCCAGATCCATGCTGGAAGGCCCAATATCTGAGCCAGGTGCATCTCATCTATAATGTAATTCACAATATAATTGTTAAGGAATAGTATGCAGAACAGACAGAGTCAAACAAACTTCTCATCTTTCACTCTCAGTCTCTCTAAGCTTATACAGCTTGGGCCAGTACCTTCCTGAATTTGTTGTTATTGAGCTAAAATGAAGTTCAGTTCCCAGATGTCTCTGTGAGTCAAGGTAACACGTTTTTGTACTAGTTTGAGACTCCATCTTTCCTTCTCCATCTGACAGAGAGATCTCCTCAGAGATAATATTTGGAAAGAAGAAATTACTACTATCTCTTCAGTCCTCACTATGTGCAAGGCTATATTTTTATTAGCCACTTTACATAATTTATCTTTTCTAATACTTCCAACAGGCTGAAAAAATTATTTTATCTTTTTTTCTTTTCAAGTGAGCAAAACTAATGCTTAGAAAACTCAAGTAATTTGTCTTAATTTACATAGCATACAGAAATGTTTCAGCTTAATCTCAGAGCATTTGATCTCCACATATAATTCCCATCCTTCCTCCCTCCCTCCTCCTTGTCTTCTTTCTATTTCTTTTCTATCTATATTTTTCATATATAATCATCTTAAGATTTTAAAAATAAAAGCCTAAAACAGCTCATGTATACTTGGAATTTTCTTCAGTCCCATTTCCTACTTTTACAATGGCAACCACTATAATGACTTTGATGTATAACGTTCCAATGGACTTCTACTAAATCTAAGTATCCACCACATATAATATATGCTGTTTCCAGTTCAATAAAAAGAATCATAGATCATCTGAAAATGTATTTGTTATAAATGTTGTTTTGTTTATTCATATTTTGAGGATATAAATATATTGATACATGTATATTTGGTTTATTCTGTTTTAACTAATAGACAGCATTTGAAATATAAACATGCTAGTATTTATTTGTCCATGTCTTTATAATAAGCATTTAAAATAATGCTATTATTTCACACGTGTATAATAATTGCAACATCATACTGGCTATCTGTCTCCTTTTGCATATTGTATTAGTTCTCTATTCCTGTTATAATAAATTAGCATAAATGTGGCTTAAAATAACACATATTTATTACTTTAAAATGTGTGCATGTTTTTGGCATGACAATATATCTTGAGTAGTTTTCCTTCATTCTATATACTCTTCTAAAAATGGATTTTACAAAAAAAAAAAATAAAATAAAAATGGATTTTACTCTTCTATTTCATGGATGAATCTTATCTTTTAATAAGCTTTATTGTTAGACACTGAGATTCTTACCATTATTTTGTAACTTTTGGCTGACATGTTTTAAGTTCTCTGCCCAGAATATAATAATTTGTTCAACTTTGGGGGTATTTCTCCCTCCTAACTGTATACTATTTTATTTTGGATGTGGTGTCCCATCTCTGTCAAATAGCATGTGCTCAATATGTTTTATTAGTGAATTCATAGGTAGTTGGAGTGCCATGTAACTGTTTTATTTCATGGCCCTGTCATGCTGACTATAGATTATTGGGCAGATGATTGGCACTTAGTCCAATCTGAGCCAGTGAGAATCCCTTCCCTGGGAATTTGGAATTGAGATCAAATGAATACAGTCTCATATTTGGCTGATTTCTTAAACAGCAATGTAAGGATATGGGCTTTGTGATGTAATCATCTCATACCTGGTAAACTATATAGCAGACAGTCTGCAAAGAACCATGATGTACAAATACTGAATTAAAAAGGTAAAATGATAAGGAGAAAATACTAAACAAGAGTGCCCTGATGCTTTTTAAAACTGTTTATTATACTTATAAAAATTTAAAATGTGCTTTTCTTATTAGCAGTGCTTTTCAATTTTTAATGTGCCTCAGAACCACTAAACATGCCTGTTAAAAATTCAGATGCTTTTGTCTAACTCTGAAAGATTTTTGACCCCACTGTGTTTTGAGTGATTCCAGGAATTTACATATTGATCAAGCTATCCAGTTAATTGTAGTGCAGGTGTATGATAAGAACTACTGTTTGGAAAGTGCTGCATTGTGCTGTGTTCCTTCTTTAGTACTTCCTCTCCACTCCTTTTCTCCAGGCTTCTTTCCCAGCATCATCATCATCTATTTCCCAAGAAACAAATCTCCTTATGAAGTGCTGTAGGCATTTACCACATATAATGTTATATGAAGTAGTACAGAATTATCTATTTCTCCACTATCTAGTCACCGATCAACCATACACCTAAATTCCCAAGAGAGAAAATACTAGTGAAATATATTTTATTCAAATTGAAGTTACTCAATTGAGTGAAGAGCTATGTATTTCAGAATGTTGTTCTCCAAAAGGAAAAGAAATAAAAGGGGAAAATGTAACATTTTTAGTGTTAGATATTTCCCCTGAAGACAAAAGGAAACTTGTGAAATAACCTTTAAAGAATCTCATAATTAAACCCCCTACAATACAAGGCAAATTCCTTGGCACAAAACCGTTGGCACTGAAAATTGTAAATTTTTCTGACTTTGTACTTACTCTCAGAAGAAAATTCTTTTTGTGTGTGTGTATATTTTTTTATTGGAGTTCAATTTGCCAACATATAGCATAACACCCAGTGCTCATCCCATCAAGTGAGGGGGCTCAGTGCCCATCATCCAGTCATCCCAACCCTACGCCCACCTCCTCTCCACCACCCCTTGTCCATTTCCCAGAGTTAGGAGTCTCTCATATTCTTTCAGCCGCGTTTCCCACTCATTTTCTCTCCTTTCCCCTTTATTCCTTTTCACTATTTTTTATATTCTCCAAATGAATGAAACCATATAATGTTTGTCCTTCTCCGAATGACTTACTTCACTCAGTGTAATACCCTCCAGTTCCATCCAGCAAATGGTGGGTATTTGTCCTTTCTGATGGCTGAGTAATATTCCATTGTATACATAGACCACATCTTCTTTATCCATTCATCTGTCTGTCGATGGACACCGAGACTCCTTCCACAGTTTGGCTATTGTGGACATTGCTGCTATAAACATCGGGGTGCAGGTGTCTTGGCGTTTCACTGCATCTCTATCTTTGGGGCAAATCCCCAGCAGTGCAATTGCTGGGTCGTAGGGCAGGTCTGTTTTTAACTCTTTGAGGAACCTCCACACAGTTTTCCAGAGTGGCTGCACCAGTTCACATTACCACCAACAGTGCAATAGGGTTCCCCTTTCTCCATATCCTCTCCAACATTGGTTGTTTCCTGTCTTGTTAATTTTCCCCATTCTCACTGGTGTGAGGTGGTATCTCATTGTGGTTTTGATTTGTATTTCCCTAATGGCAAGTGATACGAATCATTTTCTCATGTGCGTGTTGGCCATGTCTATGTCTTCCTCTGTGATATTTCTGTTCATGTCTTTTGCCCATTTCATGATTGGATTGCTTGTTTCTTTGCTGTAGAGTTTAATAAAGTCTTTATAGATCTTGGATACTAGCCCTTTATCTGATAGATCATTTCCAAATATCTTCTCCCATTAGGTAGGGTGTCTTTTAGTTTTGTTGACTGTTTCTTTTGCTGTGCAGAAGTTTTTATCTTGATAAAGTCCCAATAATTCATTTTTGCTTTTGTTTCCCTTGCCTTCATAGATGTATCTTGCAATAAGTTGCTGTGGCCAAGTTCAAAAAGGGTGTTGCCTGTGTTCTCCTTTAGGATTTTGATGGATTCTTGTCTCACACTTAGATCTTTCATCCATTTTGAGTTTATCTTTGTGTATGGTGTAAGAGAGTGGTCCAGTTTCATTCTTCTGCATGTGAATGTCCAATTTTCCCAACACCATTTATTGAAGAGACTCTCCTTTTTCCAATGGCTAGTCTTTCCTGCTTTGTCGAATATTAGTTGACCATAGAGTTGAGGGCCCATTTCTGGATTCTCTATCCTGTTTCATTGATCTATGTGTCTGTTTTTGTGCCAGTACCACACTGTCTTGATGATCATAGCTTTGTAGTACAACCTGAAATCTGGCATTGTGATGCCTCCTGGCTCTGGTTTTCTTTTTCAATATTTCCCTGGGTATTTGGAGTCTTTTCTGATTCCACACAAATCTTAAGATTATTTGTTCCAACTGTCTGAAGAAAGTACATGGTATTTTGATAGGGATTGCATTGAATGTGTAAATTGCCCTGGGTAGCATTGACATTTTCACAATATTAATTCTTCCAATCCATGAGGTGGAATATTTTTCCATCTCTTTGTGTCTTCCTCAATTTCTTTCAGAAGTATTCTGTAGTTTATAGGGTATAGATCCTTTACCTCTTTGGTTAGGTTTATTCCTAGGTATCTTATGCTTTTGGGTGCAATTGTAAATGGGATTGACTCCTTAATTTCTCTTTCTTCAGTCTCATTGTTAGTGTATAAAAATATCACTGATTTCTGGACATTGATTTTGTATCCTGCCGAATTGCTATATGAGTTCTAGCAATCTTGGGGTGGAGTTTTTTGGGTTTTCTATGTACAGTATCATGTCATCTGCAAAGAGGGAGAGTTTGACTTATTCCTTGCCAATTTGAATGCCTTTCATTTCAGAAGAAAATTCTGATGCCATAAGTAGGTATTAATTGCCTAGTGCCATTATGATATGATGGCAAGAGAATGGAATTAACCCAAATTTCAATCTAAAAAGAAGAATATTTTTATTTTATTATGAGGTAAATCCCTGTAATGGAATACATTCAGTCTTCTAAATATGCCCCGATATTTAGTTTCATTTACAAGATTGCAATCAGAGTTAATGAGAAAGCATAATTATCTTATCCGTGTTTATATTCCCTTCTTTTCCTTTCATTTTTAGTTTCTTCATGTGTTACTCTTCAGGATAGATGCTCGTCTGACTAACGGTTCTATTTTATTATACCCCAAATATGCCATAAATAAACATGTTATACAAGAAGGAGGATTGTTTATTCTTCTCTCTGAACCATTCAGTTTCCTTCTGTGACAGGTAAAAGAGTCAAACCAAATGAATGTTAGGAGACACTATGAATTTGCTGGACAGAACACACATTAAAGCCAGATATTATAAACCAGAACTGTATTAACATTTTGGTCATTAAATCTGCTTAATTAAATTTCATTGTATTTCCCCTATGTTATAGCTATTCCACATTAACCACATCGTTCTAGAAAAGAAAGCTTTATTCCAGAGCAAGCCAACAGTTCAGACTTTCAAGAGTGTCTTTGAGATTAATTAGATCATCTTTCATTACCAAGGAAAGAAATAAGGAAGATCAATGTGTTTATTTGATAGTACCAGACTAAGTTGATACAGGATATTAGAGAGCTTTCTGTAGGCCACTATTAAGTATTTAATTATCATGTAGGTACTGCTCTGTCAGTCTTGTATTATTATTCTGTAAAGTGAATGATACACTCAGTAATAATCAAGTCAAACCAAACAAGAAATATACATTCAATGATTAAACAACAAAGATACGAATTTGCAAATTTAGGCAGGTGCTTTGCTTTTCATTAGGGTCTAAAGCCAAGTGATTACAGTATTTAATATATTAGAGATTTGCATTAGAGGACTACAAATTAAATATAAAATGGGAACTGAAACATGCAAATAAACCACATTTTGCATTTTTTTGAGAAAGGAAGGAATTGCCTTGGTGGGCGTTAAAAAGGGCATCATGAAGAGTAAAACATTACCTGAACTTTTGAGGAGGTTACACTTTGTGCAGGAAGAAAAAAAGATTAGTTCAGATGGAGATAACTTCATGAGCTATGACACAGACTTTAGAAGGAGAAAAGAATGTGATTGAATTTGACCAAAGTAAAGAACTCATGATAGGCAATACTAGGAAATATTAAAAAAAAAAAAAAAATCGGAGGGGGGCACCTGAGTAGCTCAGTTGCTTAAGCATCTGCTATAAATTCAGGTCAGATCATGATCCTGGGGTCCTGGGATGGAGCCCTGCATTGGGATCCCTGCTCAGCAGGGAACCTACTTCTCCCTCTTCCTTGGCCTGTGGCTCTGCTTGCTTGTGCTCTTTCTTCCTCTCTCTCTGTCAAACAAATAAAATCCTTAAAAAAAAAAAAAAAAAAAAGAAGAAGGAAAAGAAGAAGAAGAAGAAGAAGAAGAAGAAGAAGAAGAAGAACCACCAATGGGAGGGAAATCATTAAATGCAAGACAGAAACTAAAATTTTTGTAGAGAATAAGGAGGCATTGAAGTTTTTGAGTAGTGAACAGAATGGACGATATTGAGCCAATACCTTTGACTTTGCATGTTGTGCACTTTAACCTCTTTTCAAGTCTATGCTGATGAGTCAGTTTCCCACGATCATGGTGAATGCAAAATTGCAACATGGGCTTAAATCAGCCTTTCAGCTGTCTTTAGTCCAAATAATAAATGTAGGAAAGGAATATGCTTGAAGGGCAACCGATATTCCCTTGTCTATATGGGCAAAAGTGAAATGCAATGTGTGCAGCCTAGACCAATGGACTATATAGTTCATTTAATGAAGGTGCTTGGAACCTGGCTATGTGAAACTGCATGTTTATGATAACTCTGAGTATGACTATGTTTGGCCTTAGTGTGAGGAGTTATTTCTTTAATGGAATATCAACTGTTACTCATTTCCTTAAAAAAATTGGCAATAATATTATTGTTCTGAATAAGGCAGAAGCACGATCATATCAGTATGTTTTTCTTACCATTCAGGTTGTTTTTATGTAGCAGAAATATATCAATTTATGGGCAATACAAATTATGCTGTTTCTCTGACAGGACAGGTCATAAATGAAACATACTGGCTGTTCACAGGGAGCACTAGTTGTTTACAGTTCCATTTGTGGGAAAATGTATGCCTTCTTTCGGTGACAACACCATTGATTTATTCATGAAGACTTTTTGTTTCAGTGTGAAAGGTTACAGACACACCCACCAAGATTTTAGGGTTTCCTTGTTTTTTATGTGAACCATTTCAGTGTAAGATATAAGTTGGCATAATGAGTCTTAGCCTGAGGGGGGAGCATAATGTACCAAATATAGAGAAAGATAAATTTGGCTGCTCAAGTATTATCATTGTGATTTTAATATGTGAAATTTCTCTAGCTCATTTGGATGTTTTATTATCAGCTTCTAGCTCCCCTATAATATTAAGAATGGACATATCTCTAGGATTAATAAACTTAAAGTATTTTAATGAATATATGTTTCCTACTTTTCTTTCTGGAACATTTCTAAGAAAAAGATGTTGTGATCCTTCAAAAAATGAAATATCATTGATTTTATAATAGCATTCCCAGGAATGGATTTAAAAATAATTTTCCTTTTGGTAGTGGATATTAGAAGTAGCATGTGGACCCAGATCTAAAATCTGTTGTCTATAGGCACTGTAATCTGCTTTAGTCCAGAGTTTCTCAACTTTAGCACTATTGATATTTTGGATTAGAAAACTCTTTGTTGTTGGAGACTGCCTTGTGTATTGTACAATGTTTGACAGCATTTTGGCCTTTACCCATTTGATTCCTGTAGCATTTCTGAGGTTATAAAAACCAAAAATACTTCTAGACAGTGGTGAATGTCCCTGTTTGATAACTGAGTATATGCCAATGCAGTGATTATTCATGACTGTGTGTCAAATTACACCCAAAATTAACTGCTCAAAACAATACACATTTATTTTCCTCCCAATTTCTGTAGATCAAGAATTTAGAGATGGTGTAAATGGGTCCTCTTCTTAAGAATCTCTCAAAAGTTTGCATGCAAGTTGTCAGCAAGAGCTGGGGGTCTCATCTGAAGGTTCAACTGGAGAAAGATCTGTTTCTTAGTTCTTCTGGTTATTAGCAGCATCTAGTTCTTATACAGTGGTTCTTAAGAGAGCTGAAAGGCCTCAGTTACCATCTGACTATAGGTTGGAGGCCATCCCATGTGGACCTCTATATGGAAGCTTTGTTCATCAAATTGTGCAAGGTAAGAAGGCAATACTCAGAATCTGCTAACAAGACAGAAGTTATCATCTTTTGTAATCTAATCATAGAAGTGACATCTCTCAATGTTGTTATATTCTATTAGTAAGAATCAAGTTATGAAAGGGGGTAGGATTACATAAAGCTGTGAATATTAGAAACTGGAAGATATTTGGGGGCCATTTAGAATCTGCTTATCACAATCAGGTTGGCAAAATCTGATGGCTCATAAACTATGTCAGCATTATTCAGTGTTCTGCTTTCTAGAACAATCACAACTGCTCTACCCACATCCTAAATAATCAATAAGGTATACAGTGTACAATTAGGGTATAAAGTCAGTCTAAAAACTAACCACCACATTAAAGAAGTTTCAGATCTACAAAATAAATCTATATGATTTGGAGTGGCAGGATTCCTAGTGGATGATGAAAAATACTGGTTTTAAAATAGGTTTAACATGGAAAGCAACCTCTTTGACCTCGGCTGCAGCAAATTCTTGCTAGACAGGTCTCCAAAGGCAAGGGGAACAAAGGCAAAAATGAACCATTGAGGCTTCATCAAGATAAAAAGCTTTTGCACAGCAAAATAAAGAGTTGACAAAACCAAAAGACAACCAACAAAATGTGAGAAGATATTTGCAAATGTCTTATCAGATAAAGGGTTAGCATCCAAAATCTATAAAGAACTTGTAGAACTCAACACCCAAAGAGCAAATAATCCAATCAAGAAATTGGCAGAAAAACAAACAAACAAACAAACAAACAAAAGAAATCGGCAGAAGACATAAACAGACATTTCTCTAAAGAAGACATACAAACGCCCAAAAGACAAAGAAAAAAAAAATGTTCCACATCACTTGGCATTAGGGAAATACAAATCAAAACCACAATGAGATACCAACCCCTACCAGTCAGAATGGCTAAAATAAACAAATCAGGAAACAACAAATGTTGGCAAGGATGCAGAGAAAGCCGAACCTTCTTGCGCTGTTGGTGGGAATGCAAGCTGGTACAGCCACTCTGGAAAACAATATGGAGATTCCTCAAGAAGTTAAAAATACAACTACACTATGACCCAGCAAATGCAATGGGATATTTACCTCAAGATATAATGTAGTGATCTGAAGGGGCACTTGTACCCCAACTTCTATAGCAACAATGTCCAAGATAGCCAAACTGTGGAAAGAGCCCGTCCACTGACTGATGAATGCATAAAGAATCTGTAGTATATATATACACAATAGAAGGTTACTCAGCCATCTGAAATATGAAATCTTACCATTTGCAATCATCTGGACAGAACTAGAAGGTAATATGCTAAGTGGAATAAGTCAATCAGAGAAAGATAATTATCGTATGATTGCACCCATATGTAGAATTTAAGAAACAAAACAGAGGAGCATAAAGGAAGGGAGAGAAAAATAAAATAAGATGAAATCAGAGAGGGAAACAAACCATAAGTGACTCAATCATAGGAAACAAACAGAGTTGCCAGTGGGGAAGAGAGTGAGGGGATGGTGTAACTTGGTAATGGGCATTAAGGAAGGCATGGGATATAATGAGCACTGGATGTTATATAAGACTCATGAATCACTGAACTCTACCTCTGAAATTAATAATACACTGTATGTTAATTAAATAAATTTAAATTAAAGAAATTAAATGTAAAATTTTAAAAAACAGGTTCAAAATCTTAATTTTATCGATAGTAATAAGAGGATGGAACAAAAATCAAATGGATTTTTAAGAATTGGTATCTCAAGGCATCAAGTCTACTATCCTTTTCCTTTCATCCAAGAGAGGAAGAAAATTAGCCATGGTAGTTTTACTTACGTAGGCAACAAGAAGTACAAAATTGTTTCAGTTAGGTCTCTTTCACTATATTTTTCAAATTCAAACGTTTTTCTCCCACAATTTATAGTGAGAAGCACATTTTATACTATGACACAGAATATATATAAACACACAGAGAAGTAGACATGCAACCAAAGTAAACATTTCACCAAATATTATCCATCTCTTTGTCTATTCTGGTTCAATACTCTTCTCTCCCATTTCATTGTCTCCCATTCTACTGGATTCTATTCTATTCTATTCTATTCTATTCTATTCTATTCTATTCTACTCTACTCTATTATCTTATTCTGTTCAACATCATTTTCAAAAGTCATAGTCCATATCTACTAAATCATTATACTTATTTTATCACCCACTAATTTATAGTGTTACAAGAAAGACATAATTAGAATCAAATCTCTCATTTCATATTACTTCCATATACATCTAAGTAACATAGTTTTAAAAGCAAAAGTCAGATAAAAGATTTTTCTTCTGCCGCTACCAATACTACCAGTCAGTTCTGCAATGGCACATATACCACCAGGGTATTTCAAGTGAACAATAGCATCTGTTAATATGTCTAACTAATTTTAGGAAAATCATCTGTGGACATGAGGGCAGTGATGCTAACTGGCCCATACCTGAGACCTTGGCCTTATTAGCACCTTGAATGCTAACCAGGCATCTATGAAAAGAAAATGAAACAGGTCAGCATTTTTTGTCTTTGGATCATGTCAAAGGTTAGAATTATTTTTTAATGTTAAAGATTTTTATACAACTGCTTAAATATAAAAGTAAAATTGCATAACTTTGCACTTCTGGAAGAATGAGGGGAAGTAGAAAAAAACTAAAGCATATATTACATAGTTTTAAAATTCTTTTTTTTTTAATCTATTTTTTTAAATTTTTATTTATTTATGATAATCACAGAGAGAGAGAGAGAGAGAGAGGCAGAGACACAGGCAGAGGGAGAAGCAGGCTCCATGCACGGAGCCCGACATGGGACTAGATCCCGGGACTCCAGGATCGCGCCCTGGGCCAAAGGCAGGTGATAAACCGCTGAGCCACTCAGGGATCCCTTCCCTGTGATTCCTAAAGGATATTCACTATATACAGAAATGTAGAGCATTCTAATTGTTTTTCTATTATCTGTAAGGTGTTTCTCTTGTGCTTCTTTCAAGATTTTTTCTTGGTCTTCAGTTTTCATAAATTTACTTATGATTAACATGACTTTCTTCAGGTTTATACTTTTTGTATCTCACTCAGCTTTTTGAACTTGCAGGTTTATACTTTTGACAATTTTATTTTATTTTTTAAAAGATTTTATTTATTTATTCATGACAGATACACACACAGAGAGAGGCAGAGACACAGGCAGAGGGAGAAGCAGGCTCCATGCAGGGAGCCGAACGTGGGACTCGATCCCGGGTCTCCAGGATCAGGCCCCGGGCCAAAGGCAGGCGCTAAACTGCTGAGCCACCCAGGGATCCCCAGGAAAGGGGTTTTGAAATCAGAAATACCAGCCACATTATTTCATAGGAGTGTAACTTTGGGCAAGGTATTTAACCTCTCTAAGTCTTTGATCTCTCCAAATGGAGTTATGATAAATATTAAATGCAATAGAATATATAAAATTGTGTGATTCCTTCCCGATGCTATCATTGCCATCCTGATCTCTACCAGACTCCAAGTGAGAATGACAGAAAGGGGACATTCTCCAGAAGGGATAGAGATAATAACAAGAAGACAGGAGGTTCTCTCACCTCATCAAGGTGATGATGATGGTAGTTTTATAATGACTGTTATAGTGACTGTTGGAGCCACATAATCCAGTATATGTGAGGGACTAGCATGGGGTTTGAACCTAGGCAATAAACCAGACCCAGCCTCCTGGTAAGGTTGTGAATGTGGAATCTAATGAGAGAATTAAGAGTATGGCCTCAAAAGAAGGACATCTATAACTTTATTAGATAAACCTAGACCACAGTTGGGCTCGGGAATACTATAATCCTAGATATACCCTAAAGCTTATTTAAACCATTAAACCATAATCTCTCCCTTTAGCTACTTTAAAATGGGCTGTGGAATATACTCATTATATTCCATGCTTTCTCTTCCTACTGTATGACAAGGTTTGTGATATGGATAAAACTTAAATATTTATGAAGCCTTTATTTTACAATATCAAAAGATACTTATTTTGAAAATAGTCACTGATATTTTCTAATACAAATTCAATTTATTCTAATTTATTCCAATTAGAACAAATTTCTGCTTAAGTACCGATGACAAATTTAGTACCAAAATTTTTCTATATCATTGGTACTTAAGCAGAAATATTTATATATGCTTTTTATAAACACTTTAGTGTTAAAATTTATTTCACAGGGGTATTCTAGATAAAATTGAGATTAAATTTGTTGAAAGCTTTCAATGTTGAACAAGTTCATAACATACAGTGGCAATAGAAAAGAAGAACTTTTTCACCAATTCTGTTTTACAGTGTTCAATTTCTGGTAGTTAGTAGGACAAGAGAGGATCAAAATAGCTTTTTATATATTTTAAGATATGACATAGCTTCTAATACTTGATACTCTTTGAATCTGGACATCTAGGGTGCAAATCTATACTCGGAAATTCAAGACAAACAGAAAGGTCAGAGAAGATGCTACAAATCCTAGCGTCTTTAGATGATAAGACATGAGCCAACAGATTAAAGAGTGCAGACATCATAATGCTATGATCAAATGTCTCAAGTCTGATTCAAATGACTAGTCAAATTGTGTTCAAGTAGGTTAGACAGATTTAAGTGGTATCAATGCAGCAAAATATGCATTGCTTTTAAAAATCACTCCTCTGCATAGCTCCTAACAACCTTCTCAATTTGTCCTTTCTCTGCTATATTGCTGTGAGATATTCTTTAGACCATAAAGTCCTTTTACTTTTCCCAAGTCTCACATTTTGTCTGATGCTTTTCAATAAGTTCACTGTATTTCTGGAGAAGGCTAAATTTGCTGTTAAACTTACTCCATATTTAAATAGTTATCCAAATAAAGTTTCAAAAATGATTCACTTCATAACCTTGACATTTTCGACCAACCTCAGGAAGCTAAGGAGAGAGAGCACTGCAAAGTTGAAGAGCAATTGGCAATTAGGATCATTTTAACTGGAAGAAAATCACCATTAGAGTATCCTATTTCTCTAAGATGGTTCCCCATTAAGGGGAGGGGGAAAAACAAAACAAAACCTGACATTGGCTAGTAAAAGTCATTAAGAGAAACATAATACAACTGACAATGGGAAAGATACTGCCAGAAAGAAAATGGTGTGACTAAGAGTCTTGCAACTGTAGTTAGCAGTGAAGAACTACAGCATTTTGAATAGTAAATCACATTTACTGTAATAAGGGAATATAAAGAGTTTTTTACCCCAAAATATATTCTAGCTCCTTTAATACACATAATTGGTCATTGTGAATATCCAAGCCAACATTTCAGGCATTGATGGAAAAGTCATTTTTTTAAATCATCTGTATTATAAATATCAAGTTTTACCACAAAATTTAGGAACTGTGTACTTTCTTTAACCTAATGAAGCTCATTAATTCTTCCCAACACAGTAAGCATTTACTAGCTAACACAATAGTAAAAGTTCCATTTCCAAGCCACTAGCTGAGCTATTGTAGTAGAGAGTATATTTTACAAATTGATTCAAAGCAATTTCTTCAGGCTCACAGTAAGTAGGTACAGTAAAAAGTAGTGCTATCTTGTGAGTCAGTTAGTCTTACTCTAGTTAAATATATACTCAGAGAAGGAAAACCATGTAGCATTTCAGAATCTAGGCTTAAAATCAATTTATGTTGAGAACCAAAATGTCTCCTTCATAAATATTTATAGGAAAGGGTTTCAGATTATATGTTCAGCATTGAATGGTGCATATTATTCTTATTAATGTTTCATAAACATTTGTACAAAAAACAATATGCTTTACTTTGCTTCTAAGTATTAAGTAGAATTATTGCAGCATCTGCTTCCAATGGTTGAGTGCACAAGCTATTCATGCCTTGTCGTAAATTCTGTGATGCATTAAGATGTCATTAAATGTACCTTCTGTGGTTGTCTCCTAATTTACATACCTTGTAAATCATCAGGTAAAAATCAAGCAAACTGGGGAATAGTCTCCTATGCTCTTCCCTTCTGCCACAGACTGAGTACAATTCATATTCTCTATTTCAGGCTCCATCCACCTCTCATGCCTCAACTCTGAGGGTGTGTCTCAGAACATTTGAAAATGTAGTTAATGGACACAGTTATTAATCGTTTTTAAATGGTGTCTATAATTGTATGGAAACAAACTTGAGAAATAGGTTAAGAGATTATAGGTGAGGTTAGGCATACCAGTTAAATTTAGCATCTCTGTTGTAAAGGAGAGGCTGTATTTCCAGAGATTCCGCACGTAAAGAGAAAATGGAAAAACACTGGGGGACTAACTGTGTCTCTTTTCTCTCAGTCCTGTTTTAAATGCCCTCACCATATGGCTCCTAGAATCCTGGAATCTCAGCATTAGGAGAGGCTTGCAGCTCACCTGGCGTAACCCCCACCCATTGGAGAAGTCCTCTAGATTAGAATCCATCTGTTGTCTGAACACTTCTAGTAATGGGAAGCCCAAGTTTTATAAAAAAAAAATTCCACTCAGTTTGTCATTTGGGTCGGATTGCCTTTCAGTTCTAGAAGGATATTCCTTATTTAACTTTTAGCCCCTTGTATTTCCCTGCTTCACAATTGTAACAATGGTGATTTTCCTTCATTTTCAGTAGCCAGACTGGAATCTTCTCCTGTTGACGCTACTGCTTTGTTTAGGGACTTTGTACTGCAATATTGTTTCTCTGATTTCTGTTACTTCAGGCCTTTGGTTCAGAAACTACTGTGAAAACTAACAGTTTCAAGCTACTTGGCTAAGTCACAGTTTTAAGGATGCTGGAAAATTGAGTGCAAAGAACACATTTGCATTTTTACTAGAGTGGACCTAGGACATTAATAATTTTTCTATTGCAGCGAAAGATAATATATCCTAGCAATTTTAATGTGGAGTCCTGTGTTTTGTACTGAAGTTTGGATGAAATTAATGCCCCACAGAAGTCAAACAGAAGTTTTTTTTTGTTTGTTTGTTTGTTTGTTTTGAGAGCAGCATCATTGAAAATGGATAAATATTCATGGATTTTTATATCCAAAATCCAAAAAAGGGGAGAATGACAAGGGTATTAGTCAAGAATCTCCAGAGAAACAGAACTAATAGGATATGAATGGATATATATATATAAGAGGAGATTTGTTATAGTAATGGCCCATGCAGTTGTGAAGGTCATAAAGTTCCATAATCCACTCTCTGTGAGCTAGAGAACCAGGAAAGCCAGTGGTGTAATTCAGCCTAAGTCTGAAGGCCTGAGAAATGCAGGGAAGTGGGGGGCACTGATGCAAGTTCCAGAGTTTGAAGACCTGAACAAGAGAAGATGTCAGTTCCAGCTCAAGAAGATAAAGGCAGATTCTTGCTTCCTCTGCCTTTTGGTTCTATGAAAGCCCTCAAATGATTAGATGATGAGCGAGGATCTTCTTGACTAAATCTACTGGTTCAAATGCTAATTTATTCTGAAAACATCCTCACAGACACAGAAATAATTTTTACCAGCTATATGGGCATCTCTTAGCCCAGTCAAGTTTTCATGTAAAATTAGCCATCACAATGGAGAACAAGAAAGAAGTCATGAAATTATTACTTAGCAATATACGAATCCAGAAAATTATGGTAAAATCCATAATTTTACCAGATTAAATCAGTTTGTTTCATTTTATTTTTTTATTCTTCCAAACAAAAGTCATCTAACAAATAAAATGTATTTGTTTGGGGTTTTTTTCAGGGTCAGATTTTTTTCCTTATGTTATGTGATTTACAGGCTACAAAACAATTCCAACCACTAACACCATAGAGGTCACTTGTCATGAGCTTATACTAGAAGATGAACCTCTAAAGCTTTGCCTTAGAGAGGAAGACATGGTTACCAAGTGATAGGCAATTTTAAAAACACTGTGACATAGAGAAAAGCGTCTTGCTTTTCCTTGTTTCTGTTCAAAATACATACATCAGTCTTTGCAACAGTGAGTCCTTGAATTGCTATCAAAAGGGGCATGGTGAGAAATGAGAATTCCCTGCAGTCTCTAAGCCTGTTAAAGCACCAAGAGTTTCTCTTTGCTTTCATCCCCCAGGAAAACACTCCAGTGTCCTGAGGAATCAAGGGAAGGGAGGAAGATGAATACAAGGGTGGAGAGGTCAGCAATAGGAAAGCAGAGAAAGTTGTTCCCTTTAAAAATGTATTAGAATAGTGCACAATACTCTAATATATCATTTTGCAACATGTTTTCCCTTTGAGGCACTAGAGTCAATGCCAAGGAGCAGGTATCCGGAGAAAAGTGTAGGCAGCAGAAAGAAATCCAAGTGTATGAGCTTCTCTGACATTTTTCTCCTCTACCATCTGTGAGGTTTCAATGGGCACAACAGGTCTGGAAACTAATTTTAAATGTCACTGTCATCAGAGCACAATCATATTTTCTATCAAATGTAAAAGCAGACCCATTCTCAATAATAACACATATATAAGATTAAACCTGTGTTAAGTCAGCTTTTCAGATGGAATTAATATCTTGTTAATGTCAAGGAAAACAAGCATACACTTCCCACATGTTATGATTTAGAAACTAAAATTCCCCAGTCTCTTAATCAATGATAATTAAATAATTCTCTGAAATGAGTTTATGCATACAGCACAAGGCTGGAAAGCTAATATGAAAAAGTTCACATAAAAAATGCCTTCCCTTATTTTGAAGTCATATAAGTTTATGTATGAAAGATGTCACAGGAAAAATATAAGAAATGCTCGCAGAGCATTTCTATACCAGGCCTTGGATCAACCGCAGTTTTACATAAATTTAAAGATGGAAGATATCTTTGAAATCACTCTTCTCTTTTGTCACTAGAAAATCAAGTCTTCTTTATGTCAGTATTAACCAAGGGCAACTAGACACTTGGTAGAGGAAATAGGACTAAAGTTCCCAGCTTTCAAATTCCACTCAGTGTTTTCCTATACACAACAGATTGAAAAGTGCAGCAGCTTTGCACTTTTGTTTTTATAACTCTAACCAGGTGAGATCCTGGGTACCAAGAATTATAACATTTCAGCATAATAATGATGTATATCATGTTTTGTATTCTATGCACTATACAATCTACTAGGTAATTTGTATCCATTTATTCTGACTTAAGAAAAGTTTGATTGAATATAATCTAAACCCTTCACACAAGCTTAGAGAATGACTCATGGGTTTAAGTTTTGAAGGAGATTTCACAGTTTAACTTCAGGAAGTATAGTAGTCAGAATATTCTAAGCTGCCTGTTCCATTTCTAAATTCTCTATTTCTATTTCTCTTTTCATATATAATCCATTTTACACCATGCTACCCTTCATTCTCTTCAAAATTCTTAGCTTCTACATTCCAGGGGTCTGACAGACCAGGAGACTTTGAACAACCATAGATCCATTAACCTCTGATAACTTCAAAGACCAAAAGCCAAATTTCTGAATTTCTCTCTCTTTCACTCATTGTTTAATTGATAGGTAAGAGAATCTGATTATCTTCCTCCTCTTCATTAACTACAATGAAGTTTTTATTAAATTCTACACAGATCAATTGATAACTATCTTCTAAACACACACACACACACACACACACACACAAACACTGTCTACCTAACAAAATATTCCATTTCTAAGATCAGATACCATGTCTTATGTTTCTTTCATATCTTCCAGAATCCTGAGCACACAGTTGATAATGAATAAATAATATTCTCATTGGTTGAACTGTCTATCCATGGTTGCCTTGAATTTTATGCAATCTAAAACCATGTCTCTGAATTACTCCCTCAATAATTAACCATGGTTAATTGTCTTCAGTTTCTACAGGAATCCAAAGTATGTGACAAATCCCACTCTCCCTGCAATTTAATGTATTCATATGGGAAATTATTCAAAAAGCAATTTGAAATGATAGTAAAAATTATTCCCTTTGTATCCAGACAGTGTTGCATAATGAAAAAATAAACAAATAAACCATAAACCAGGAGCCTAGATTCACTTCTCCCTCTAATAGAGCAAGTGTGGGGAAATTCCTGAAACGCTCTGATCTCAGTTTCCTCATCCAGCACCCAAGCTGTACTATGGTAGGAGACAGAAGAAAGAAAGTTAGACAAGAAGCTTCCAACTATGTTCTGTCCATTCTGAGTGTCTGTAGAACTCGGGGATTTCTGAGAAAACCATAAAAGCTGCTTAAGGGAAAGTGGGAAAGACCTAGTAGGTTATTCCCTTCATGCCTTAACCAGGGGAGCTCCATTTACATTGACTGTTACCACTTTTAGACAGTAGAATTCTTTTTTTTTTTTTTTTTTTTTTTTTTTTACTTATGATAGTCACAGAGAGAGAGAGAGAGAGGCAGAGACACAGGCAGAGGGAGAAGCAGGCTCCATGCATCGGGAGCCTGATATGGGATTCGATCCCGGGTCTCCAGGATCACGCCCTGGGCCAAAGGCAGGCGCCAAACCGCTGCGCCACCCAGGGATCCCCTAGACAGTAGAATTCTATGGTATGCTTTCTTTTGAAAAGTTTTACTACTTTTTAAACTACAGAATTAAATTACATTTTGACTCTTAAGTTGCATGATATGAATGAGAGGTAGTTATCTATAGTCTCTCATAGCTAAAGGAATGGTTTGCCTCTCTTCACCTCTCACATTCTCCAACTTCTGCATAGAGTCCTATGGCCCACATGGCAGCCAGGAGAATGCCCCCATCTTAGAGCCCTGGCAGGTATCATAGCAAAGGCCAAATGTTCACACTTGGAGATGAAAGAAGAACCTGCTGGGTCACCACTCACAGCTTTCTGGTATCTCTGCCATCAAATACAACTGGCATTGTATGGGACCTGCTCAGGCTTTATATATTGTATGAGCTAAACAGCTAGAAGCTGGACAAAGAATGAAGGGGAAAAGCCTAAATGTGTATTAGAGGTCAAAATTGTAAGTGTGAGAATTACTGCTTAAAGAGGACTCATGTGCTTTTGTAGATTTTTCAAAAATCTGTTTTACCATCAGTTCTCTTGCCCTGTCTGGAGGTAAGGTGGGGAGAAGTGAAACAGAGTATATAGTGGAAATTAGTATATTTATTAGCATTTTATCTTTGAGCATCAGCAAGCCATTTTTGCTGTGTCAAAAATGTAATTAGATGCAGTTGTTCTCCAATGCCCTCATTTTTTTGTTAGAATATTTTCTATTACTAACCAAGTCTAATCAATTATCATGCCAAAAAGCAAAGGGGAATCCATTAGAGACATTAGTGTCTATTGGACACTGCTTTGAGAAGCACGATGGGTGGTTTTCCAATGCTAGGTTCATTTTTCTGTGTGATAACTCAGGATCATCTGTGTCATGCAGGTGGTCCCTCTTTGCCACAATTTTCTTGGCAGAAGTATTTAAGAACCTGTTCACAAATATTCTACAAACCTATCCCTGACCCAGTTGTTTTTTAATTTGAACTATGGTGATATTCTACTTGAGGAAAAATAGTTATTAAATCATAAATTTCTGTGTATGTATTTCTTTGATAATTGATCTATTAAATCACACAAAAATAATTTAATACACTCACAGCCTCCCCCAAGTAGTTTCTACATTGAGGCCTCATGCAAAATAAATCAAATAACTTTGCTATTCTAATAGATATGAAAGTTGCATCCATTCACATTTTATGTCACCGAGTATCTCTTTCAGTTAGGTGTTGTGTTTTGTTACTTATAACTAGGACCAGACTCCAGCAGCTAAAAGGAACTAGTGTTTACCTTCTTAGAAGAGGATATCAGTAGATTTTACTAGATTGGTGGGTGAAATGACTTCATAATATCATTAAGCAACTCAGACTCCTTCTATTTATCTGCTGTGTGCATATCTTCCTATGCCTATCTACAAAGTGAGATGGTACCAGAACTTCAAATTCCATGTATATGTTGCAGCAGGAAAAAGGGCAAGGAGAGCGAGAGGGCAAAGGCAAAGGACTCCTCCCAGGTAATTTAGTTCCACTCAAGGAGGCTTTCCAGAAGTCCCACCATAAAGTTGTATCTATAGTTTATCAGTGAGAATTTACAGATGTGGTCACAACTAGTAATGAAAGAAGCTGGTAAATGTAATATTTAGCTATACCACAGAGACCCTCAGATAAAATGGAGGATAGAAGAAAGGAGAGAAAGAATATCGAGTAGTAACTAGCAATTTCTGGCTTAGTGACCTGCATGTGACCAGGGGTTTATTTAAATATTTTCTCAATGCCTTCATATTTTAATTGTGTGTAATCCCTGAATTTTACTGTTTTCTAACTATGAACGTTTATGGACAACTTCATTCATACAACACCATATATAGGCTCAATGATGGGTGGAATATTACTAAATATGTTTGTTTTTTTAAAGATGAATTGAGACAAGTTTAACTTAACTGACATTATACTGAAATCATTTAAAAGAGGAATTCTGTAAACTTTCAACACTTAGTTTAGCCAAGTTGATGCAGGCAGAAAGCTAAAACCTTTTTGAGGAAATCATAATTATTCAGATTTTGAAAAGACTGATAGCATAACACTAAAAATCTGAAGATAATATTATGAATTATAGAAAGAATAGTTTCTCATTCTCGTGATATTTATAAATAAATGAAATATCTATCATGGTATTTTATCCTTGTAGGATTCCTAACTAAATAAGAAAATATGACTTTATATTTGACTTTATGGTTTTTTTCAATTCAATAAATGTAACACATAGTATAAATGTTGAGCTTCTTAAATGAAAAGCACAAAATTTAAGTGAAATACAAGGTTGTTAAGAAGCTAAATGGTATCTACAGATTAATCTCAAATAATCTGGAATACCAATTTTTCAGGTATTTGGTCACTTCAATGTAGTGATTAGAGTTTGATGTTAGTGAACTAACCACTAACATCATAAGAATGCAGAGCTACTAGCAAATGTTTGTTGTTGCTGTATTTAGCAGTTATTCTCTTTAGCTATATAGTATAACTGAAAGACTTCTTTCATAGGATAAGTGCTAGTCTACTCAATTGATTGCATTATAGCAATTATTTTACTTATTCTCTTTATTTATTTGTAAATATTTTCACACAGCATGGTCTCAAGGCAATTTACACCTAACAAGACTGGTATATCTCAAAATTTTGTCTAAAATATTTTCATCTCAGTGTAATTTCTACAACATATAAGGATTACACAAATATAGACCAGGGTGATAGCACTTGGGATCAAGTCCCATTTATCTTCAAGATAAAGTAGACAAAGATCATCATGAAAACCAAGAATGAGTAAGTTGGTTAGCCCAATTTAGCAGCTAATGAAGAAATTACCTCTATATCACTTTTGACGGGTTATCATCCAGTTTTGTGTAAACTTCAGAACCTAAGTATATTTTTTTCTTTATATTTAAAAAGCCATCATTTCATGAATGCACACAAAAATGTTTTCTTTCTGGGATGCCTGGGTGGCTCAGTGGATGAGTATCTGCCTTCTGCTCAGGGTGTGATCCCGGGGTCCTGGGATTGAGTCCCACATCTGGCTCCCTACAGGGAGCCTGCTTCTCCCTCTGCCTCTCTCTCTCTCTCATGAATAAATAAATAAAATATTTTTTAAAAATAAAAGGTTTTTTTCTTGGTTTGAGCTTGTAGGGGAAGAAAACTCCCTTCTCCCTTCTAGGTTCTTTGGCTGGTCTAATAATTAAGTTGACAACACATAAACAGGAGAAAAACAAATTGAATATTTTATGTACAGGATCCCCAAAGATATTAGACTCAAAGAAATGATGAAAGCAGGCAGCTTTTTCACATTTAGAGAAAGAAACAATAGATTTGTGAAGAATTGACAAGACAAAGAAATTTGGGCTTGGGGTAGCAAATTAGTGAGGAAGTAGCAATGTTAGTACAGCCTTCTTGGCCCTAAATTCCCTACCTCTGGCAATAGGGATGTCTCCTATTCTCTTGGTATAGGATAAGTATCCTCACATGGGACATTTATTTCCTGTTTTCAAGGGGATGATGGAGGGTCAGTGTGTTCTTCTGACACATGCTGTTTCTTAAATAACTTTAATGCAACATAATCAGTATGCAAAAGTGTCATATTGGTGTATTCTGCTCTCCTTCAAATTAAATATTCCTCATGTGCTCCCAGGTAATTCCTGAACTTAGTCCTGTAGAATGACACAGAATCCGTCTGCCTTCCTCCCTAGATTGGTCTTTATAGATTGGGAGCCAGGAAACATACCTTTCCTATTTCTCTTCCATTCAAGCTAAGTATCCCCAGCTCCCTTTGCTTTCGCTCATGTGACAGAGCTCTTAGACCATTAACCAGCTCTTTCCAATCTTCTGGTCTTAGAATAGGTTTTTCTTTTATGTTCATGTTAAAGTGTGCTCCTCTAATAAACAGAGAAATCAAGATATGGCTGAAAATGTTCACCTCCCTTGCTTGAGATGAACTTCCAATACAGCTTAAAGTAATTTATCTCTGTTTGCAGCTACAGCTCAGTGTTGCCTCGGTATGAGCTTCTAGTCAATTAAAATCACAGGTCACTCTTATTTAAAATTCAATTAAGTCAGCTCTCACAGAAACATAATGAAAGACATTTTCATCAGCCTTGTTGAAATCCAGATGTGTATGGCCCTCCCTTACTACCCCAGTTAAATAATCCTATCAAAGCAGGAGAGAAGTCAGGAAAAATGTTTTTTTTTTATTCTCAGTAAACAGAGTCATAATTATCAATAATTTCCTAAATCCTGACATGACTTTGTTTAATTTTGTTGAGGTTGTGGCCAAGATCACCTGTCTATATTTTTAGTGGTTAAGCTTCCACAGAAAGAAGGAAGGGAGAGAGGGATGGAAGGAGAAGCGAGAAAGGAGATATTTGCATTTAATATTAGGTTAGAGTCTAAACCTGGTGTCTTGTCTCTTCAGGTTGCTATAACAAAATACCACAGACTTGACATCCTTTTTTTTTTTTTTTTTTTTTCAGACTTGACATCCTAATAAAAATAGAAATTTATTGCTTGAAGTTTTGGAGGTTAGGAAGTCCAAGATGAAGGCTTCTGTAGATTTGGTGTCTGATAAGAGTCCACTTTCTGGTTTGTAGATTATTGTCTTCTTGCTGGATCTTTATTTTTATTTATTTTTATTTTTTTATTTATTTTTTTTAATGATAGTCACAGAGAGAGAGAGAGGCAGAGACACAGGCAGAGGAAGAAGCAGGCTCCATGCACCGGAAGCCCGATGTGGGATTCGATCCCAGGTCTCCAGGATCGCGCCCTGGGCCAAAGGCAGGCGCCAAACCGCTGCGCCACCCAGGGATCCCTTGCTGGATCTTTATAAGTTAGAAGAGGCTAAAGAGCTCTCTGGAGTCTGTCTTATAAGGTCACTAATCACATTCATGAGGCTACTACCCTCTCAAAGCCACCACTTCCCAATACCTTCCCTTTGGGAATTAGAATTTCAGTAGATCAATGCATGGGGGATGCAGGGAGGAGGGAAGCAAACATTCAGCCCATAATAACTTGGTACTTTAAATACCTTGTAGCACCTTAAAGGTTAAGTCCTGATTGTCCTCACTTTCAAAATAATACATTATAATACAAAATATGAGTTCTCACTAAATTTTTCTTACATGCTGTCTCTGAGGTTGTAATCATGATAACTACTATATTATGAGCAGGACATTATTTTTGAGAACTTTGCATGTGCTGGATTTGAATTCTATTCAAAGCCCTCTTAAGTGGAAGCTAGCTATCGTCATCCCTCTTTGAGAAATGAGAAAAATGAGACTCAGAGAAGGTGAACAGCTGCACAGGGTCACAGAACTAGTAATGGTTAGAGACTATATCGAAATACTCACACAGATGGGCTGTAGAGACAGTGTTTCTAACTACCATGCTATTTTGCTTGCCAGTGATCATAAATTTGGGGGTAATGCAGACCCCGAAATGAATCATTTCTTTTGAGTTATTTTAATTTACAAATTAAGCAGATATCATTCTGGGTTCTGTTTACTTAACAACTATTCAGGAAAAGCCTGAATATTCATCTTTTACAGTAATCAGTTCAAGTATGTTTCAATTCAGGGAGGGAACTGGTATATATTTATACATTGAGTATCAATTCAGAGACAAATGTTTTTGTAAAAAAAGAAAAAAAAGCAAGGATATTTTATGAGTATTCTTTCATTACGTCTCAGTGAGGTGTTCACAAGAAAGCATTTGTTGAACAGACACAATAAGATCTTAATGACAAATAACCACTCACTACTGGTCTCGTTTCTTTATATGCATTTGCATGATCAAAGAGAAACTTGTTAGCCAAAGAAACGGATGTTACTTTCCTAACACTTGCCTTTCATTTGTAAAGACGGTTTTACATCCTCATACTGCTTGCTTTTGACCTAGAGAAAAAATATTTTTACTTATTTGAAATTGCCTTAGCACTCAAATTTAATATGGATTAATCCTCAAATATAAATATAAACCACTGTTAATTTTATAAAGATCACTACCATAGGGAAAAACAGCTACTGCAGGTGTTCATCTTCAGAAAAAAAAAATACAAATTACAGCTCTAATCTCTTTGGCGATTCACTTTTCATGTACCTGAAGTGCTTCATTATGCAACATTATTTTGTTATAAACATCTCATTGTTCTGTCTTGCAACCAGATGTGCTGAAGACAATTCTCTCACTCAGGTAAATTATGTGAGAATGGAAAGGAAAGAAAATTATTTCCTCTTTTATTAAGCTAGGATGTAAGCTATGTCTTGACCTGTGTAAAAATATCTAAGGGCAACTTGAGAACCTTTAAGGTAAGTACAGCTTCCTGAAATATCACTGTTAACTGTTTTAAGAGAAAAGAGAGAGAAATGAATTCTAACTTAAAATGTATTAGGATTCAGGAAATACACATGGCTAATTATATGTACACTAGACAGGATTCTACTGGCCTGAAGGAAGTGTTTTGTTTATTTTATGAAGATTCATTAAGCCCATGTTTACAACATAATACATAAACATTTAGAAAATAATGTAACAGTTTAGTATGATAGGATGTTATATATAACTGGTAACTACTCTATAACTCGTTTTTTTTCAAAACTAGGTTTTCTTTTGTTTGCTTTAAAATGTGTATAAAACTGTTATTATGTTTATGAAAATATCTGTCTTTATTACCATTTTAACCACTGTACTAGGAGCTAGGATTGAAGTCTGGTGCCTGGATTTATCAAGGGCTATAGATACATATCCAGGGACAGGGAACCAGGTAGGCAAGGTCATTGGCTCAAAACATTGCACATATAGATGGATCATCAAATTCTTCAGCCAGAGGAGCTAAATTATAATTATGAAAATAAGATAGGTTTTCGGTGCAAATTGCATTAAGGCTTGATGGAAAATGTATTGTAGCAACTGAGGTAGAAACAAAATACAGGTTCTGAGGCTAAACCAAGGTTAGTTCCTAGTGGCTCTTCTCCAAAAGAGGTTTGCAGCATATTATAGTTTTTTTGTTTGTTTGTTTGTTTGTTTTTTAATTTGGAGTAGCTTGAATGCACTACAGTCAGACCCATTGATGAGGGAGTCCTGGGTGTATGAATATAACAGAAACTATTAAAGAAAGATAATGATCTTTTCATTACTGATTTAGTTGATTTCTTTGTGATCTCAGGAGATTTCAAGTCCTTTGGGCCTCAGGATCTTCTTTATCCAAATCTTCTTCCTCCAGAGTCCTGTACCTTCTAGATTTAGAGTAGGAGTCTTAAAAGTAACAAGTTAGATGTAAGTATGCATCACATAAACACATTATGCAATAGTAAGATGAATTTTGGAGCTACTTCTCATAGCCAACCACTCGAGGTTTAAAGCTCCTTCCTGGGAAGCTATATTTTTCAAATACTTAAATATATACATCTATAGAGAATAGAAGAATGCAGAATGAGGATGATCATTGAGTGAAGTTTGGATTTATATTTAAATGGGGTGGATGGCTAGTGTGTGTTAACCATATTTAAGATTATGACTACAGTGGACAGCTTTATCAAACCATAATTAAAATAATGATTTGACTTGATTTTCAATATTAATGACTTTCGTATAAAAAAAATCTCAGAAAAAGCATTTCCTTTGTAAAATCAAAAATTTTATTTCAGTACAGTTATTGTTTGCCAGCGTCCATTCTAAATGATGGTTGTTACAAAAAAGTTATCACTTTCTGGTAAGAATTGAAGACATATAAAAAGTGGAATTAACTACTAACTCCTTCATATATGGAATCTCAGTTTAACTCATAATTAGAAAACATCATACAACCTAAAATACATAGGTGGGCATAATACAAACATATGTTTATATCACATGGTTTGAAAAATTACTGTACTATATTATATCAGAAGTATATATTTTCTACAACCCAGAAATAACAGAAGTTGATATTATATCTAATTCAAAATATAAATCCAGTTGTTCATATGTTCTGTCAACATAAGCTTAGATCTGAAAACAGTTTCATTTGTTCTATTAAATTAGATTTCCATATTCTGAAAATGGAATTTGCTTTAATGAGAGGCAAAGAATCAGAAGGATAATGAAAATAATATTTAAATACAAGGTTAAGATTCTGAAAGCATAATTGAGGCCATCCTCATTATTTTCAGCCCTTATGTTCAATTAGGCCCAACCCAAGAAAAAGGAAGCTAGTGTTGTAATTGTGTAGGAATAATGTCTTGTACGTTTTGTCACATAATTTTCTGTAATGCATTTATAAGAATTTGTATCCAACTTTGAACTAAATACATTGAAGCAATTTTATTTTATTTGGGCTTCCAACCTCTTTTTTAAAAATATGTGTTTTTTCATATAAAATTATTTGTACATATAAACATTTTGCCTTTCTTAAACTCGATTTTACTTTGATTTTAAATATGAATACTTAGGGGCACCTGGGTCGCCCAGTCAGTAGAGCATCTGGCTCTTGGTTTTGGCTCAGATCACCATCTCGTGAGTCATGAAATCAAGCCCTGAGTCAAACTCTGTGCTCAACAAGGAGTCTGCTTAAGGGATCTCTCCCTCTGCCCCTCCCTGTACTCCTTCTCTCTCTCTCAAATAAATAAATAAATCTTTTTAAAAATATGTATACTTAACATATTTATACAAAAAGAAGGGGAAATATTATTATAATTTCTCTAGTATTTGAGGACTAGGTACAAGCAAAGGGAAGATAATAATTGTTTTGGGCTTTTTTTGTTTTTTTATTTTTTTAAAGATTTTATTTGTTTATTCATATGAGACACAGAGAGAGAGAGATACAGAGACACAGGCAGAGGGAGAAGCAGGCTCCATGCAGGGAGCCTGACGTGGGACTTGATCCCAGGTCTCCAGGATCAGACCCTGGGCTGAATGCAGCGCTAAACTTCCGAGCCCCCCGGGCTGCCTGGGAAGATAATAATTGTATGATTATCTTATAAACAAAGATATACAGGTAAAAAAATGATTAAACAATCATAGTTTATAATGTATCATATATTAATAAGTAATTAAGTGGGTAGTTATTCCATTTCTCCAATTAAGAAAGTAGTTACTCATATGAAATGCAATTGTAAATATCTAAAAATGATTTGGTTACATCAATTCACAAAAGATAAGTTAAATATCTAGTACCTTAAGATACAAGATACATCTATTATATCTTAACTACTACATCTTGATTGTTGTAACAGTCAACTTTTGCTATATGTAAAGTATGCAAGGGCCTATCTATATATTCAGATTATATTTTTTAAAAGAAATTATAATTTAGTTCACCATCTGTTTTGCAAATGGAGAGCAGTAAGGGTAAAACAAGGTCAATAGATTGGTGGAAAACAAGCTTTGTAGAGCTTTAAGCCAAATAGATAAAATGTGCACCATAATCAAGTTTAGGTAATACTGTTACTAACAAGTTTTAAAATGATATGTGTTTAATTATATTAATAAGAATAAAGTTCATTCCCAAATTATACAAATATCCCTTCATAAGAGCTTGAATATAGGTTTCATAACTGTTACTAACAAGTTTCAAAATGATATGTGTTTAATTATATTAATAAGAATTAAGTTCATTCCCAAATTATACAAATATCCCTTCATAAGAGCTTGAATATAGGTTTCAGGAAAAATATGATTCTTTTAGATTCCCAGGTTCATTTTTCAATAACTGAGAAAAATCAGATGCGTAGCGGTCACTAAAATGATAGGTAACATTTGCAAATAGCTTTTTATGTGACAGGCTCTTTATAAGTTATTTTCACTTACATCAATTCATTTAATTCTCAATTAAACTTTGAGTTTGGTGCTATTACTATCCTTATTTTAGTATAGTGAAGCTCAGCTACAGAAGTCACTTACTTGCTCAAAAATGGACAGCGGGAGATATGAGATTCACAGCCAGAACTGGGGCCTGAGTCCCTTCTCTAACCATTGTGTGACATA
Organism: Canis aureus; assembly: GCF_053574225.1. NCBI lineage: Eukaryota > Metazoa > Chordata > Mammalia > Carnivora > Canidae > Canis > Canis aureus. Next base: position 19,955,994 of record NC_135643.1, read on the forward strand.
GCCCTGAGGGAATAACTAATGGACTCCAGGTGGTTGGGTGCATCTAAAAGGTAGAACTGCAAAAGCCAGCCTCACTGCCATGCTAGAGCCAGATCAGCTTCTTTATGCAGTTTAATGACCATTCACTGTCTTAAAGGCAAGCCTACACCATACTTATACATCACCAAGCTAACACCTGATTAATAGTTATAGTTAGGTCACTAACTGTCAAAAGAAACAAAATGCATTAACAATTACATTTACAAGAAATGCTTAACATAGCAAAATTTGCACAGAATAATGGCTATAATTTATTGAGCATTTATTTTATGCCAAGTGCTGCCTGTTACTTTCAATTTATCCATAATATCCCTATGATGTAAGAATTATTATTCCTAATATTATTTCTAACTTCCTACTAAGCAAACAGAGGTTCAGAGATATTTAATTACTTGTTCCAATTTCCAAAGTAAGAAAATGATTTAAGTATGATTTTCTGCAGTTCTTATTTCTACAGTGAACTGTATTCTGAACATACTACATTGATGCCTGATAATTTCCATGTTTATGCATTATTATAAAATGCATATAAATGCCCATTTTACCCTCTGTATTCACAATATAACTACTCAATTATGTAGTTCATTCTAAACTATGTCAGTTATCTATGTCCCAAAACTTATTATATATAGCTATTACCATAGAATCTATATTATCTACATGTCACTAATGTATAAAAGAGACAACTGAAAAGTTGAACTCTCAGAAAGCTTCTTTTCTTCTGTATGAAACAAAAAAAAAACAGAGATTAGAAATTATAACATGTAAATGCTTGATTTTTCTCATGTGGATAATCTGTGGCATGAGAAAGTGGTCCTAATTTATATACAGCTCTGAAAGTTACAATGTACTCGGTAGTATTACATTAGTTTTTACTGGTATTTCACTCCAGTTTCATTGCTTCCCTTTGGTGTCCAGTGGTAGGATTGATTATATTTTTGTCTCTTCTTTGAAACTCCACAATGTTTTCTGTGGATTCCATAAGCATGTATTATATAATATGCAGTTAAAACAGCAACAGAAACCTTTGAGTGCCCACATGTTCTACATTCAAAACTATTACTTAACATTTTAAGAATTCTGCAGCAGTCATACTACTTTTCAGAAATGTCAGTGAATCACCCCTGAAAGACCCCCCCCTTTCTCTTCCTAACACTATAATAAAATACTAGTGTATGATGTTTGGTGAACTGAGTTAAATGATGAGCCATATCCGTTACAATAAAAAACACTTCCAGAAATAAATGATATTTCAACTTGTTACACTAATGGAGAAAAGCATATGCCTCTTTGATCATACATCTTTCTTGAAGTGCATCTTAAGGTCTCTTTGCCATTGGCATCAACCAGCTAAAACATTAAGCTCATTTGGCTCCTTTAGTGGAAAGATCCAGTCTGACCTAAGTCAATGAAGGTAAAAAGTGCATATGATTTAGGGGCTCTAATGCAATAGTTAATAGCTCTGCTGGAGTAGCACGTTTTATGTCCCCAGTGTATGCTTCCTGTTTCATTCACTTTAATTATCCAACATTTTAGGTATGGTTCTTTTAATCCAACTTCCCTGTTGTTGAGTTAATTACTGTTCAGAATCATAGTACTGGATCATTGAGGAGGAAAAAAGAAACCATTTTCTGATGTCATGTACTTCCCTGGCTGATAGCAGGATTATTCCCTTAAGGATATATCTAGTACTTTGTCCATTTTGGTTACAGCTGTCCCCAGAGATATGATTTCTATCACTTTCTCTGAAAGATCATTTGATTTTATTAATTTAATGGGTTTTATGATTTTTTCTTTTATACACAAAACATACGTTCCATTTTCTTAATTTCACCTAATTTTCACTAGATAAGAGACCTCATAATGGCATAAGTAATTTATCTCCACTTTCCAACTACATTCTCTCCATAAGATTGTGATATAAAATGATCATAGTGTAATTTTATCTTAACCACATAATATTAAATGGATTTTTCACCTATCTTATTGTGAAAAATGGAACTATATCTTAAGATATTTATCTTTCTAAAATACCAAAGTTAAGTAAGCCTTGAAAGAAAAATAAATGAAATGTTTTCTTGGGTAATTACAGCCTTCTAAAATTTCATTTTTAAAAGTTGGTAATACATTGACTTGGCATAAAATTCAAAAGGTAGCAGGAAATTATACAATGAAAAGAAAAAAGGCTCTTTCCCACTTTTTCCCCAAGCCACTCTTTATTGCAGTCAGTTTCTCCAGCAGTCTTACAACGACATTCTTTCTTATCTATTCTCTACAGAAGCAAAATACATAAATGTAAATATAATAAATTATAGGTAGTGAGAAATTACAAGACACAAATGATAGAAAAGAAAGTTAATTTACAACTTCATTATTTCACTTAATACATCATATTAATCTTTCCATAATATTACTAATAAGCTCCCTCATTCTTTTTTGTTGACTAGTACCATACTTATAATAATAGAGGTAGAAAGAAGTGGTCAGATTCTAAACCAATTTGAAAGAACTAACAGTATTTTCTAGGTGCTAAGGATGATTCTCAAGTTTTTTGGTGTGAAAAACTGAAAGGATGGAGTTTCCTTAATATAGAGAAAATTCTAAATAGACCAAGATTTCTGGGAGATCATTAGGAACTTAGATTTTAACATGTTCACTTTCAGATATGTAGTAGACATTATAAATATATAAACTTATATATTTAAGGAAATTTATACCTAATTCTACCTAGGAGTTTTTCATCCATAAATACATAATTTTCATCAAGTTATATCAAACCTTAGTTCTCAATCTATGGAAAGGTTCAATGAATTTTAGATTATTTTAAACAGTTTCATATAACCAGAAATCTGGTTATCAGTTTGTATCAGTCAGCACACTGTCTAATAATTAAATAGAATTTCTTTAAAGTTAGCTCTTTTCTAGAGTCTTCATACTGGAGATTGATATATATAGCAAAAAAACCTTCTGTAAATAATGAAGAAAATCTACAAATCTGTAAATGTTCAAGAAGGCTACTATGATGTACAACCAGAAGCATCATTTCCATAAATAGTGCCTCCTGAAGTAGACTGTAGGATGTATTTTTTAATATCTCTTCATGAGCATTCAAAAGCAGATCAGATATAAAAGCTGATAAACAAATGACTAAATGACTTCGGTAATTAAAATAACCTATTGCTTAGCGTGTGCCTGCCCAAACTCTCTTTTGCCTGTGTTTAGCTGATTCTCTTCACTTTTTCATTCTTTTTTGCCTTCCTCATTTTACTGCTGCTTCAAACACATCAAGGACATCTCTTACAATTGGCATCCTCTTGCTGAGGGTTTTTTCCCCTACAACCAGCACTCAACTCAACTGAGGAAGATTTTAGAAACGGGCATCTAAAGATGAAACTCAAACAGAATCAACAGCCATTGGTTATTTTGGTCAGTCTGTCTTGCTCATCTATACAATGCTATTTAGGGGAAATTTTGAACTTTCTCTGATTTGCAAAGTGAAAATGCCAGCATTTTCATTGTAAATTTATTTTGAATAAGAAATTCTGTATGTGGGATTTATGGGCTATTAAAAATTTCAGTTGGGTTGGAAGGATGAGGGAGGGTCAATAGATTAAACCAAAACTTTCTTGAAGGCATATCAGCATGTGTCTAGCAGGCAGATAGCCAGCATGAAATTGAAAAAGGAGGAAGAGGAAACAATGGGAAGGAAAAGGAGAAGAAAAAGAAAGAAATGCTGGAGGCACCTGGGTGACTAGGTTGATTAAGTGCCCAATTCTTATTTTGGTTCAATTCATGATCTCAAAGTCCTGAGATTGATCCTGGCATCCAGAGTCTGTTTAAGATCCTCTCCTCTGCTTCTGCCCCTCCTGCTTGCATGTTCTCATGCTCACTCTCTCTTTCTCTAAAATAGTAAAATAAATCTTTGGGGACACCAAGGTGGCTTGGGGCATGATCCTGGAGTCCTGGGATTAAGTCCCACATCGGGCTCCCTGCGTGGAGCCTGCTTTTCCCTCTGCCTATGTCTCTGTCCCTCACTTTCTGTCTTTCATGAATAAATAAATGAAAAATCTTAAAAATAAATAAATAAATAATAGATAAATACATCTTTAAAAGAAAGGAAATAAATTCTGTAAATTATATTCTGTTCTGCTTATAGAATGAACGTTTCCTGTTTCCACCAGCTTTAAAGATGGAAGTTGGGTATTAACACTGATTTTTTTTTTATAAACACAATAGTCCATTTTTATTGTCTTAAGTATGAAGTTAGGTCATGTCTTCATGCTTTATTTCCCAAATCATCTTCAAGAACAACATCTACACTAAGGTTCGTTCTCTTTTTTTTTAGTAGACCCATAAGCAGTAATTCCAGAAAAGTAACAGTGACACATATATTTTTAAAATTATTGAATGCTTTCCAAACTTCAGCGATTCTCGGACATATAATAAAATTAATTTGATTTACTTCCTTTCTGTTTTTATTTTTTGTTGTCCATCAAATTTTCAACATAAAGCCATAAATAGTGGAAACTTTGCAGTTACAAATTCTTAGAGAAAAATTTCTAATTTTAAAGTATATTGAATAATTTGCTTGCTAGGATATCTTTTGGATATAACTGTGTATGTCACAGTTTTCTAGTCTTCAGTCAGACAGAGGAGTTCTATTTGACTGCCCATGATTAACCATTACATTATTTAGTCACATAGCAAGACATCAAAAAAAAAAAGTAGAGTCAATGTAAAAAAAAAAAAAAATAAATAAATAAATAAATAAATAAATAAATAAATAAATAAATAAAACAAAACTGAGTAAATACAAAGGAATAGAGATGTTTTGTTCTGTATATGAATATTAAAGCACAATTCACAACTTAAGAGTCTGGTCTTGTGCTGATTAGGGACAGTTAGCAGAGTGAAAAGTGTTTCAGCCCTACAACTCCAAGCATGCCCTTCTGGTAAGAATTCAAAACCCAAAAGCACCTCCATTAAGCTTGAAGCACATTTTCTTTCTAGACTCTGAATTTCATGAATCACAGTCTTTAGCTGCTGTCATTTTAGGCTAGAACCACAGATAAATCTTCTTTACATACGGACATTGGACTCCTATATCTTTTAAGACTTTGGAACTCACTTGAAGTTTCAACTCTTTATGGAGCTCTTGTTTTCCTCCACCTTTGGCACCCAGTTTGGTTAGGAGCCTGGTCTGTATCTCTTCCTCAATAACTTGGCCATACCGTCCTCTTTGTCATTACTTTCTTCATGTTTAAATCCTGTCCATTAAACTCTATATTTCCTGATAAGGTCTATGACCAGCATTGTAGGCACATGCTAAGAACTCAATACATGAATTGAATGAATAGTCATTGGCCTGGGCACATTTATCATTTTGTTGATTAATCTCCCAGAATTAGCTCTTGAGTCTCATATAGTTCTTTCTTTCTTCACTTGGGATACTAGGGTTTTTTTTTCTTTTCTCTTTTTTTTTTCTTTTCTTCTTTCTTTCTTGCTTTCTTGCTTTTTTGCTTTCTTTCCACTTTCCAGTCAACTGCTTTTGTAAAGGAAAGGATAAAAAGGAGAAAGGAAGGGATGTCTGGGTGGCTCAGTTGGTTAAGCATCTGTCTTCAGCTCAGGTCATGATCCCAGAGTCCTGGGATCCAGCCCCACATCAGCATCAGGCTCTCTGCTCAGCAGGGTGCCTACTTCTCCCTCTCCCTCTGCCTGCCACTGTACCTACTTCTGTGGGAGCTCCCTTGCTCTCTCTCTCTCTCTCCCTATCTCTGTCAAATAAATTAAAACCTTTTTAAAAAAGGAAGGAGAAAGGAAGAAATTGTGCACAGGAAAAAGAAAATAAGAGAGAGAGGAAATAAATTGCAAAAATAAAGAAGGACAAAGAGGAAATTTACATTGAAAGAAAATCAATATATACTTAATTACGAGATTTAATGATGTTGTATATAAACAGTTGGAAAAGTAAACAAGCAATGTAAATTTCTGAATGGAGTGGGGAGAATAAATGCATCTTTTCAAAAGTACTTTCGCCAATATGGAATAAAAGAAAGGCTATAAGCTTTAGAGGCAGTCAAATCTGGGCTTAAAATCTGTCTCCCATCCTCTCCAAAATTATCACTCTGGGGAAATCACAGCTTCTACTTAGTCTGTGTCTTTATTTGTAGGATGGAAATAATGATGTGTACCCTGTAGGGTAAAATTCGTGTTAGGATTAAAAGTGATAAAGCTGGAAAGTAAGTGCCTGGTACCCAGAAGCTCAACAAATCCTTTTCCACAAATCCTCTTCATTAAAAAATAGTGTGTATCAATGAGCAGGTGACTGGAATTCTCTGCCTCAATTTGGAGTTAGTGAGACCTTGACTGCTCACAGATATACTGACTGTACAAAGTAGAAGCAGATCTCCAGGAAAGACTAGTTCAACAGAGATAAATTATTGGTATTTGATCAATCACCTATGATGACACTGATAATGCTTTTTTATTAGGTTGAGTTTTAATTCTATAATTTTGCCATTTCTTTTTAACTGGTTCATGTATCTCCTTCTTTTTAACTGGTTCATGTATCTCCTTTCTCAAGGAACTTTAAAGGTTAAAAGAGACAGTTTTTTTCTGTACGGCAAAATAACTATGAAAACAAAGACTTTTCATTAAAAAATCACTTTATTAGGTATTATTATATCACAATACTCAATGTGGAACATAATGCTGAGGAAAGTATTGGAAGAATAGAGAAGAATAGAGAAACACATCTATAATTGCATTCGTTAATCTGATTTTCAATATTTTAAAATGAATTGTGGAAAATTGTTAGGTGTCCAAACTTCATAAATACTTTTATCTCCCTGAAGATCATTTAAATTCCACTAAAATACAACTGTTTTTCCTTCTTTACAAAATCTGTAATATTTTTTAAAATCCTCTTTCTTCCTTTGGGTGCATGGACAAAATTAGATGAAGAACAGAAATTAATCTGTCCTATGACTAATGATGATTATACAATTACGATCTGCCATTGCAGATATTTACCAGGTGCTTCCTGTGTACGTGGTATTGAGCTTCTAAAGATACAGGTTAAGGGAGGGGAATCAGCACACAGCCTCTGTCCAAAGAGTCCATGGGGAATTGGCTGCTATTTGTCCTAGACCGAGATGTCTGGATTATGCCTGTTCCAACATTAGAAGCTTCCGAACACAGAACTGTTTAATAAGCTCAGTGATCTCTAAGAAACATTTGCCAGAAAGAAAACCTGAGGATCATGATTTCAAAGTGACTCAAACAGAGCTTTTTACTACAAAGTGTCTTTTCAATTAGAATGCTGGAAATCAGACAGTGCTAAGATGTAAGGTAACAAGGGCGGGCAAGTTAGGGCTGCCTACCGCTCGATGGGACTCTTCCTTTCACGTTTAATTCAGCTCCTTGAAGAAACCTGGGGTGAAGCAGATACCAATTCTTTGCATTTTCTCCCTTGTTTCGGCTCTGAGTGCCTTTATATAGTCCATTATTCCTTAAGTCTACTGTGAAGCAGCTATTAGTTTTTAAAAGCTTTTGTTTCCAAGAGGTAGCCTTTTACCTCCCACAACAAGAAAATAAAATGACTAAATACTACAAGCTCAGGCCTGTTTCTAATCATGGGGAGATTAAATGAGGGGATCATTTGACAGTCTCTGTATGTTGGAAACATCAACTAATGACCTTTATTTCTAACGACCTAGGCCCTCAGGCAATGAACCCAGACAACACTGATTAAGAGAGAAGCCTGCTGGTTTTTACAGCTATATAAAATAGAAGGAGTCTTTGTGCTAATAGAGAAGGGGTAAGGCAGAGAAAGAAATGTAAAAATGAATGAGCTATAAAAAAAGGAAGGGCTTTTTTTTTCTTTATGCTATGTGTTAGAAAATTAATTAGCAACTAGGAAGGCTCAGAAATAATTTTGAGTTAACGTGTGGGACTAAGACTCTGGAATCGACAAATTAAAATAAAAAAGTTATCCACTAAATTCTGTGAACTTGGCCTACACAGCCTCCGGGAAATGTGTTATTGTCTAAAGGCAGCCACATCAAGCACCTGAGACTTAGCAGAGTCCTGGCCAATTTCCCACCTGACTTCAGTAGTGGGTTTAGCCATTAATATAGTAATAGTCCTCAGGGGTCTCTCCTGTTAAGTGCTCTTTCTGTTCTCCTGAAGTGGCACCAGGGGACTGCTCTACTGCTCCTCTTGGCAGGGTGTTTTTTACTCAGGCACCGCCCACTGGTTGAAACACTTCCTTGACATTATTGTCTAAACTTTGTTTAACCATTGTTCATCCATTTGTCCCTGTCCTGGACTTTACTGAATCCAGCTGGTTCAAATCTTTTTAAAATGAAAAGGGATTTTTCATTTAAAAAAGACTTTAATACTTAAATCCATATTGACTTCAACTACTCATTGATTTTCAACTATTAGGATGTCCACACATAAAGAAACTTTTTGCAGTTGCATTAGAAAATTTCTTATTAAAAATAATCTGAAGTACAAAGATTGTGAAAAAACATAGAAGCAGGTTGAATGCAGTTAAAATCACCCACAACCCACTTAGAAATAACCACTTTTAATAGTTGGCTGTATTTCTAAAGAATCTTTCTTTCTGAGAAGGTTGAGTTCACAGAGTGTATAGAATTTGTATACTACTCCTTGTACTTAACAGTATACTGTGAGAATTTTCCCATTATATTGGAAACACAATTTGTATTGGCAATCCAATGCTGGGCATGCAGAATGTAGAACTCCAGTAGATAGTCCACATAAAGATAATCAGATCAAACAACTAGTTATTTCAAAACCAATAAGCACATGATGAATAGCTAATTCTTAAATTCTGCCTCCTGGTTAATATATGAATACAAATTGATAAATTGTCGCTTCTAAGCTCATGAATAAGATTATTAATTTAATTAACTTATCACTTATTAAAATGCTTCCATATGAAGAATAAGGAACAATGATTTAGATCATTGTTAGGGAAAAAATAATTAACTCTACCTCTATATGACCATTTTATTGAGTGTATTTTATTTGTAAATCTTGAGAGTTTCAAAGGGCGAAAATGGTTTTTCTCCTCCTTTGTAAAGATGTAGTTGAACTAAACAATCATATCTTTTCCTGTCTCATTAATCAATTCAACAAATGTTACTACCAGAGACTATGCTAGGTGTTACCAGTACTACAGAAAACTAGGTAGAAGACAGTTTGGGACTCTTAGAGCTTACCTTCTAATAAGATGAGAAAATAAACTAATTAGAGAAGGAAAATTTACATGCTGGACAGCTCTGTGGGTATGGCTGAGACTTCTCTCGGCAGAGTCCTCCCTGCTGAGGTTGAGACCAAACAGTGACAGTGTGAAGATGTGTAGGGAAAGCATTCAGTCAGAAGAAAGAGCATATGCAAGGTCTGTGAGGTAAGAAAGCCCCTGGTTCTGTGGGGGACAAAAAGGAAGTCAGTTACTGGGGATGGTTGAGTGAAGTAAGAAGGGTATTGCCAGGATGATGGAGAGTGGATAAAGCCAGATATATGAAGTGCCTTATAGGTCATTGTAAGTATTGAGTTGGGGGCTGAGGATACCAGATGATTCATATTCCTCTGGGTTCCATAGAAAGGTGGGGATTTCCATTTCTCAGGAGGGAAACGAGGTATGAAGAGTCTTTACCTAAGAGAAGTAGAGTATGTGTGACTCAGATCCTTCTGCATCCTCATTTTGGCTTAAAGGCACTGAGGATGAGTATAATTCTTTCCATATTCTGTTCTCCATAAAGAAAGCCAAAGCTGAGGCGACTTGCTAGAGATAGATCTGTAAATCAATAATTCAGTGATTCTGGACATTCTTGCATCTCTGCAAACCCAAACATGCCCTTGAGTAGATGATCCAGGGTTAGCTAGGTGATGAATACATCACTTTCTTCCATATTATCCATAAACTATAAAAAACATTTAGTGAGACTGCCCTACTTAAAAATCTTAACTCATTTAATCCTTGTAATGATCCTAAGAGTTGAGCATGATTATTTTCTCTATTTTACAGATAGGGAAATTGAGACACAAGGATGTAATAACTGAAAGTCAAGTACACAACTAGAAAGTAGAAGAGCTGGAATTTGAACTCAGATTTTCTGTCTCCAAAGTATCAATACTGCATCATTAATACTTCTTCTAGTCTGCTATTTATCTAGAGTACTTTGCAATAAAAAATGTGAATACAAGTAGTATGGGAGACAGACTTTAAAATGACTTCATATTATCCCACCTCTGCATTCACACCCTTCTGTAATACTTTCACCCTGAGTATGAAAGGAACCTATTATTTGCTTACAAATAAGAGGATAAGGCAAAAGGCTGAGATGTCACTTCTAAGATTGTAATTTCTATCTTATTAGGAGACACTCCTTATTGACTCTTTCCCTTGCTGGTTTTGACAAAGTAAGCTAGCTCTTAGAAAGGCCCACAGAGGGGCACCTAGGTGGCTCAGTCAGTTAAGAATCTACCTTTGGCTCCTGAGATTGGAGCCCTGCATTGGGTTCCCTGCTCAGCAGGAAGCTGGCTTCTCCCTCTGCCTCTCCCCTCTGCTGGTGCATTCTCACATGCACACTCTCTTTCTCTCTCTCTCTAATAAATAAATTAAATCTTAAACAAAACAAAACAAAACAAAAAGGCCCACATGACAAGGAACTGAGAATGGCCTTTGGCCAACAATTAGCCAGGGGCTGAGGCCCCCTGCGAAAAGGGATAGAATCTTGTCAAGAGCCATATGAGCTTGAAAGTGGATCCCTTCCTATTGGACTTAAAGATGAGTCCCTTGCCCTGGTCAACACTTTGATTTCAGCCCACTAGCTGGTCTAGATTCCTGAAACTCAGAAACTAAATATGTGACTTCTTAGCCACTAAGTTTATGGTAATTTGCCATATAGTGATAGATAACTAATACAAATAGAAACAGGATAGATACATTACATATAATATATATAATATTATATATAGTAGATATATACAGGCTATTATATGTATATAATAGATACATAGGCTATTATATCTATATAATAGATATATAACAGATATATAGGCTACAGTGCCAGTATAGTAGTGACCTATTGGCATCGGTAAACTTTTCCCTACTTATCTCCTATCTCTGCTTCAAGTTGTGATACTCCCACAACCTGGGTGGGTGTTTCTCTGGAGCTGGATATATTATGCCCTTCCTAGAACTGTGACTTCTTCCTCCTCACAGGTGAAGTCAACAGGGTTGGGCTACCATTCTGAAACCACTGAGGCCCACAATAGTGTCCCATGCCTTGATAAAATACAGTCGCTTTGAATGACTTTGCATATCCTATTCCTCCCTGGACCACCTCTCCTGGGACTGACCACCGGAAGCAATTACTTCTTTCCCACTGACACCCTCACTCCACAGCACACTCATGAAAAGTGGAAATACATTACAATTGGTCTGATTGCATTGTTCTGTATAGAAAGAAAAAAGAATAGCAAGGAAAATTAGTCAATCTAGAAGTCAAGTAACAGTGGTCATTAAAAAGTTGCTCCTCGTGATCATCAAGACAGTGTGGTACTGGCTCAAAACAGACACACAGATCAATGGAACAGAATAGAGAATCCAGAAATGGACCCTCAACTCTATGGTCAACTAATATTAGGCAAAGCAGGAAAGACTAGCCACTGGAAAAAGGACAGTCTCTTCAATAAATGGTGCTGGGGAAATTGGACAGCCACATGCAGAAGAATGAAACTGGACCATTCTCTTACACCATACACAAAGATAAACTCAAAATGGATGAAAGATCTAAATGTGAGACCAGAATCCATCAAAATCCTAGAGAAGAACACCACAATGAGATACCACCTCACACCAGTGAGCATGGTGAAAATTAACAAGACAGGAAACCACAAATGTTAGAGAGGATGTGGAGAAAGGGGAACCCTATTGCACTGTTGGTGGGAATGTGAACTGGTGCAGCCACTCTGGAAAACTATGTGGAGGTTCCTCAAAGAGTTAAAAATAGAGCTACCTATGACCCAGCAATTGCACTGCTGGGAATTTACCCCAAAGATACAGATGCAGTGAAACGCCAGGACACCTGCACCCCGATGTTTCTAGCAGCAATGTCCACAATAGCCAAACTGTGGAAGGAGCCTCGGTGTCCATCGAAAGATGAATGGATAAGAAGATGTGGTCTATGTATACAATGGAATATTACTCAGCCATTAGAAGTGACAAATACCCACCATTTGCTTCAACGTGGATAGAACTGGAGGGTATTATGCTGAGTGAAGTAAGTCAATCAGAGAAGGACAAACATTATTTGGTCTCATTCATTTGGGGAATATAAATAATAGTGAAAGGGGAAAGGAGAGAAAATGAGTGGGAAATATCAGTGAGGGTGACAGATCATGAGAGACTCCTAACTCTGGGAAATGAACAGGGGTGGTGGAAAGGGAGGTGGGGGGGGTGGGGGTGACTGGGTGACAGGCACTGAGGGGGGCACTTGATGGGATGAGCACTGGGTGTTATGCTATATGTTGGCAAATCGAACTCCAATAAAAAATATACATACATACATACATACATAATTGTTCCTCATATCAGAGTCCTTGTAGTTTATAAACCAATTTGTAGTTGCTCTCCTACCTTTACTGAATAACTCAATGAATGCTTTTTGAAGAGCAAAATAAATGAAAGAGTCAAATGACCAATTTCATTTATGGCAGGGATATCTGGAAAGGGACAAGCAGCAGAAAGGAAAGATACAAGAGAGAATGATGAGAGAAAGAGAGACCAAAACAATAGTATTTTTTGTCCCTAACATTAAAAGGACAGCTAAAGCAAACAACACTAAATCTACATGCTTCTCTTGCCTTCTCCATCTTTAACAGGTCTGGAGTCAGAACAGCTTTCATAAATGCCACAGCCACCTTTCTTTATACACCATTTTAGAAATTATTCCATTTACTAAATAGATTTCCACTAGTCAATACCATCTGTTTAGGTGCTGAGGTAAGATGAATTCTGACAATTTAAAAATATCATAGAGGGCAGTGTACTATTATATGTGTAAAGATAATTAATTGCATCCCCCAAAGATTTCACTACCTTCTAAGATTTTGTTGTTATTATTGGCTAATATTAACGGGACATTGGATGAAGAACACAGTCCAGAACATGACACAGGCCAATCCCCCAGCTGAAATAAAGCCTTATATTCAGCTAATAAATCTTTACAAGAAGTAGAAGTGTGGTAGTTTTTAAATCTTGTTCACTAACTTAAACAAAATATTTATTCATTTAGTATACTGCAGGTTAAGAGGAAAACAGTGATTCTAAATGTTGAGGCCTGATCAGATATATAACCTCCAAGTGGCAGCTAGAATTTTAATATAGAATACTGATATTATCTATAATGAGTTACTGAGAAAAGTATATATGGTCAATTTGGTATTTTGTGCACTAAAACTAGCACTTCAAAGCCTTCATTTATTATAAGCATATGAAAAAGTCAACATTCTCAGTATTAAAAGTCAAATTCATGTTATCAATTTAAATTTCTTTTTTTTCAATTTAGATTTCATTTATACACTGGATTAATTTTTTCTCCAAATACACCTGCTTTCTCCTTTTTTTTTAATTTTTGTTTTAATCTTTGTGAAATACATCACATTGCACCAGAGACCTAGGTTAAAAAATCTAGAATCATTCTAGGGTTTTACTTCATATTTAGTCACTATACGCGTTGGATTTCAAGGTCTTGATTCAGCCTCCTTATAATGCTGTGAAGCTACTGCTTCCCCATCACGACTGGAGATTCCTTTTGATATGTCTTGCCTGTACTTCTGAAACAGTATCCAAAATTGTCTTGGCTTCTATCTGTGCTCCCCTCATACTTGTCCTCCCCAGCTGAAGCCAACATGATCTACCTAGGGTCAACTTCAGTATTATTAACTCTCTCCTCTAAAACCATGCAATGTTCATTCAACACCTTTTGACTGAAGTTCCAATCTTTCAGAACAACATACAGAGTCCTAAAGAATGACACACAGGGTCCTTCAGAATTCTATCTATAGCTGTTTTTGTTTTTTGTTTTGTTTTGCTTTTCTTAACAAAGCCCACTGTGTGCCAATGCTTTGTCAAACTACTTAAGGTCCTTTTATTTGTCACAGTCCCTCATTCCAGTTATACCCGGTTATGCCATTCCTCTGCAGCTTTTCTATTCCTACTTGCACTGTCTGGGAGACCTTCACTCTTCTGACCAGCTAAAGAACATCTGGCCTTCTTTTAACACTCAACTCGTGTGTTTGGCATTTTTAAAAGATTTATTTATTTATTTCAGAGAGAAAGAGAGACAGAGTGCATGAGCAGGGGGAGGGGCAGAGGGAGAAAGAAAGGGGAAACAAACGCCCTGTTGAGTGCAGAGCCAGATACCCCCAGATCATGAGATCATGACCTGAGCTGAAACCAAGAGTCAAATGCTTAACCGACTGAGCCACACAGGTGCCCCAGTCTTCTCATGACAACTTCCCTATTCCCTCCTCATCCAAATAGAATTGACCACTCCTAAACCTTTATCTACAATCTACTTTTTCTATATTTTCATAATCTGTAATATTTTTGTGCATTATTTGTTATCATTACCATCTAGGTCATAAGCAGCTAAAAAAAAGAGAGAGAAAATTTGTTTTCACATAGTGAGCCCCTAGAACCAGTCCATTTAAAACTTGATGTCAAAATAATGAATACATTTTCTTATATAAATTATTCCATTTATATAGCTTTTCCTAATATATATTTGATTTTCATTTGATCAAAAAACCATAAAATGATCATAATATGTAGCAATAAACATATTTGAAACATACACTGTATATTTCCCCCCTTGGATACTCTACCTTTTACTATGCTTTGTCCTTCATTTCAAGCAGCTAGACAGTTTGCTACTCAACACCTTATGCAACAAGGCAGAAAAGAGACATGCCATGCCTATTATTTTCTAAGAGCATAATTCCCTTAGCAAATGGAAAAACACTATGTATATTATTAATATTTAGGAGAGGTAGATTGAAGAAGGTAAGCTCCACTCTCACTCCAAAAAGAAAATTTTCCACTGGAAAAGAAGCAAGTGAGTGATGGCACATGATGAAGTCAGGATATTAAATGAGTGGTTCCCTCCCAATCACAGAGTCTAAACCTTATTTCCCAAACAGCACCGTGGAAGTAGAAAAAAAAAAAAAAAAAAAAGGCAAGCCTTTAGACAAGCTTCCAGGGATTTCTGTGCCTTATTTCTGAATGGAAATAGCAGCATGATTCTTGTGCCTATCAATGAGGAATGGAACTACAGGAAATAGGGCCAGGGCGTAAGGCAAGGAGGAAAAAAAATCCCTGAGTGGCAACATATGTGGATTGGTAACTGGGTGCAGACAAGAAGATGGACCTAACCAATACTGAAAGAAGATATTTAGGACCTAATAAGCCTCTCCAATGCCTTGTCCTATGTGAGATTTCCCAAAGCTTAGTATTACCTTGGAAAAATAGGAAGGGTAGGTTATGTCTTAAATAAAATTATGTTTCTGCCATATCGGCAGAAATGTAGTTGAGTTATAGAAAATAAACTCACTGAGGGGATCCCTGGGTGGCTCAGCGGTTTAGCGCCCGCC
Source organism: Canis aureus (assembly GCF_053574225.1). Taxonomy (NCBI): domain Eukaryota; kingdom Metazoa; phylum Chordata; class Mammalia; order Carnivora; family Canidae; genus Canis; species Canis aureus. Next base: position 19,971,726 of record NC_135643.1, read on the forward strand.
TTTGGTCCAGGGTGTGATCCTGGTGGCCGGGGATGGAGTCCCACGTCGGGCTCCCGGTGCATGGAGCCTGCTTCTCCCTCCTCCTGTGTCTCTGCCTCTCTCTCTCTCTCTCTCTCTCTCTATCATAAATAAATAAATAAATAAATAAATAAATAAATAAATAAATAAATAATCTTTAAAAAAAGAAAAGAAACTCACAGAGATTTCTACTTTCTGTATAAATTTGAGACAGAGTCTATCTCCAGCCAACTAACCGGTTTACTTTTGGCTGATTCATTTTCCAGTCACTTTTACAACTTCTTATTGAATGCCCTATCAGTTACTCAGGTGATTGAGTCAGCCATTCATATCACCATGATTGACAGATTTTTAATAAGGTAACTTTTGCCAATTAAATATAAATGCATATGCCTCACTACTCAGTACTATTATGTTTACTGGTACTCAACTTCAATTAATTCTTGGCTTGATTTCAAATTCCTCATATTTTAAGGAATTCAATGTGATTTTACAAGAAAATTGTTTAGAAAGTTCCACCACCACTCTTTTTGGCCCAACTGAGAATAACTGACTTGCACTTTTCTCAAGGAATGTACTGTTGTTGTTTTTTTATAGTTTATAAAGATTTGTGTGATTTTCTTGTTTTCTCTTCTCCTGTGAGCACTGGCAGGTCTATTTATTTTTGTGAATTAAACATTTTTGGGGGGACACCTGGGTGGCTCAGCAGTTGAGCATCTGCCTTTGGCTCAAGGCATGATCCCGGAATCTGGATTGAGTCCCACATCAGGTTCCCTGCAGGGAGCCTACTTCTCCTTCTGCCTGTGTCTCTCCCTCTCTCTCTCTGTGTGTCTCTCATGAATAAAAAAATAAATAAATAAATATTTTTTAAAAAATTTGTATCTCCTATGGAGTAGAGTAGACTTGTTTAAAGGTAGGGGTGCTCCACAGATATCTAGTGAATGAATGAGAAAAACAGTAAGTCATAATTATATTCTATAGAGCCAAAGTCACAAATGCATTTTAGAACCAAAACACATGAGGATAGAAAAGAATCCTGCCTATGGCCAAGAAAAATGTTACTATTCAAACTAATTCCTTCTTAAATAATGTTTCGAATTTAGGTATTTTGAATCACAAAATATCCTGATAAGTTACAAGTTCTCTTAAAAGAGTAATATTTAGGATATTCATGGGGTTTTCCAGAAGTTACAGGTCACTTTGGAAAAATATTTAACTGGATATTCATGCAGCGAGCTAGATAATCCTCTCTAGGGGATATTTTGTTTTTGTGTACATGGGAGTCTGAGTAATGTTCTTTTGAAGATTATCTTATACCATGAGGTGAGGTACTGTATCGGGTACCAGCTGCAATCTCCACATGGTTTTCTGTTCTAGTTTTGGAAAAACACATTGAAATAGACACATCTGAACATGATAAATGCAGGGATCACTGTAGCCGAGTCCTGTGCTCTGTAGGAAAGGATGCAGACAGTCAGTCAGATGGAGAGTTTAAAAGGGCATCCTGGCTGCCTAAGCAATCTGAAAACCATCAAAAGTGATAAATCTAGTGATATTCCCAGGTCATGTTCCAACCTTACAGTTCGAGTATAACCAAAGTTCAATTTATGATCTAATTTCTCCACTACATACTATCATAGTATGGTTTCCTTCTTGACAACATCACTTTTTGTCAACTGGGGTTCCATTCACCCACTCATACCAAACATTAAGTTCTAGTTCTCTTATTATTCGTTGCCCAGAATGAAATTGTACTGATGTTGTATATAATCTAAATGTGTGATATTGCCTTGTTATAATCCTGTCTAATGTTTATCATTCAGATTTGTGCATGCCTCTTGCCACTCACGTATATTGTGTGTCTGCCTTGAATCACATCTACCAGATGTCCCAACTACATTGATGAAACATGATAAACCAAAAATATGATTTCTTTTGTATTAATAATATCTGGTATAGATCTGTATCTCCTAAAAAAAAACATTTTATTGCCTCTTTCCATATTTTTTTTCAGTATCTGCTCCATCCTGGACACAGTGATAGGCACTAGAAACGCATTTGACTGACTCATACTGAAAAGCCACAAGAGGAAAAGTGCCCATTAATGACTCAGAATGAGAATATCCATAGTGATGGTAAAGAGGGACTCCTGGGTAAAATGTCAGAAGGTTATGAATGTCTGATTAACCTCTCCTCACATTCTCACTGAAACACAGCACAAAATAAAAGGTAATATGGAAAGATTTGAAAGCACTGGAACTATTTTTTTCAATTTGTCAAATATCAATAGAATGTCCACCAACCAAAGTGTGATGAAGCCTTGAGGCAAAACAGCAGGTGCACACTAAGGAGAAAACATGATACTCAGCAGTATTGCAATCATTCACTCCCTACAGACCCAGACTTTTTTGTAACTAGAGGAAAATAAGTCACACCCTTATAATACTGGACCTAGTTTATAGAGCATTCAAAGATGTTTAAACCTTTCTCCCAGTCACATACTTCTTTTTATGCAATAATTCTTTCCTGCTTCAATTTCTACAAATGTGCTGTATTTGAAGGAGGAAAAAAGATGTATGTTAGTGCTTTATGTCTGGCAGTAGCTGTCAGGGACTTCACCCTGCCAAGGCATAGGAACAATACAATCTGGTCACTGCGGCTTACCATTTATTATCCTGAGAAAAGGCATTCTATAAAGTCTTTCCATTCATTCTGAAATAGGTAATTTCTGATACAAAATTAGAAGTTTTTTTCTGCTGTGTTTAAAAATACTGTAAACACTGAAACAAGTAAGATAAAACAAAATCTTGAGAGAGTTGTAGGTCAAAATATTAATAGTTGCTTTTCTTTCTCATTTTAGTATTTTCTTCATTTGTCAAATTTTCTAAAATAAACTTGTTTTATTCTTGCAGTCTTAAAGACTAATTCTCCAAAATAACTCCGTGAAACGATTTAAACTAGGTCAATCTTATGCTTTCAACAGACACTAGGACAGCTGGGATCTTGCTCTATTGGATTTGATTCAAAGATGATGTAGAATTTTGTGTTCTACACAGGAATTGCCATATGAGTCAACAGACTATATGACCTTGTTCAGACTTTAACTAGATAGGCTGGCTACACCAAGTGCTTGAAATATCTGCCTCTGAGGAAACTCAGAGTGAACAGGAATTGAACCAAATGATTTGTCAGAACACAGTGACTATTCAAGTAATTATCAAGAAGATGAGAGTTAATACATTTCACAAAAATCTCATCTCTGCCAGAACAATAGGAAATAGAATATTTCTTGGTAATGGTATCATTGATACGATATGCTTCGAAAATTTTAATTTCAAAAAAAAATTTTTTGAAAGAAAGAAAGAGTAAGGCGGGGAGGGGCAGAAGGAGAGGGAGAAAGACCATCTTAAACAGGCTCTGAGCTGGGGGCAGAGCCTGAAGTGGGGTTTGATCTCACAACCATGACATCACGATCTGAGTCGAAATCAAGAGTCAGACACTTAACCAACCAGACACCCTTAATTTCAAATTTTAATGCAAAGTTTATATGAAATAGGAGAAATAAACTCAGGTGTTCAGGGACTTGTCACAAGGGTCAAATTAATTTATCTTTAAGTCTTACAAGCAACAACAGAAGAGGAAAAGCTAATGTCACAGACAATAATAATAGCAATTACAACAAGAATACATGAGAATGCTAATACAAAAGTTTGGATGATAGTTTCAAAAGACTACATTTTATTTAAGTTTCACAATTGTCCCAGCCTATTGCTTTTGGCAATATCATAGTCTACTAGTACTCACCTTTTCTACTATTTCCTTGTTAATTGACCTATCATGGAGTTTACATGTTATTTGACAAGATACCCTGTCTTCTTATCACCTTCTTCAGATGTATCCTTTTCGTTCTGGTTGGGCTAAACCTCCTCACTCACTGTGAATCTTGAAGTACTGAAGTACTCGATTCTTGGAAATTTAAAACCCAGTCCATATTCTGAAAGTGTGGTGAAGCAAGGCTTTGATGTGTAGTGGGGGGGGGAGGGGGAAGGACTTAGATTCTGGCTGTGTTCATGGGTCTGTCAACGGATTGCCTTTCTTTTCCTGAAAAGAAAAAAAAAAGATATAACCAAAGACTATATTAATTTGTTCCCAGAGACTGAATGAACAGAATCACTGTACTTTGCAAAAACCTATTGTTTTGCAAGTCTTACTGACACCTGGTGGCTAAATCTCAACAGAGTTCATAGTAACCATCAATAAGCTGTTTTTGCAATAAAATATCTAGGATTTGCAACACATTTGACACTGAGGGAGAGCTAAATGTTTGACTACAGTCTAAGCAGAGTAAGAAATTCAGAGTCAAAGCAAAATCTTGGCAATTTATTCATGTTCAAAGACACTCATGGGTATTCGTTTTTAAGTTTTTACCCATGTTTTCAAAAACTCAATTCATCTATTCTAAGTTACTATGTGGAGACAATCTTCTGAGATTAATACCTCCAAGAGATATTTCTGATATTAAATAGATTTTGGTCAATTATTTTTCTACATACAAATGCACTAATAGAAGTGCATAATACCAACATTTAGCATTATGTAGTAGGTCCATTTTGTGCTCATTATTTTTTTATAATAAGCAACATAAAAATAGTATAAATTCACAACTCACAGAAAGTCTACACAGTGAATTACTGAGAGACTCAAGCCTTCTCATGGCTACAATTTTAATCCAGTGGTTCTCAAACTTTAGAGTGGTGAAAAATCACTTTATTCTTATTTTTAAATGAATATTGATAGGACACGCCCCTAGAATTTCTGTTTCAGATTCAGTAGACCTTGAGTGGAGATCAGGAATATATAATTAATCCTATTCTCAGACTTGTGTTTAGAAATCCCACTGGAATCCATCTCTCATCCTTCAATTTCTTCCGGTCTGTATCCTGATTGCCTCTGTAATCCCCCACTTCCATATCTGTCTCCCACCCAGTGTACATTTCTACTTTGTCCAATAACATCATCTTAGTTTTCTCTTAGTGAATGACTTCTGTACCCTCAGCCACTTTGAGCCAGTATGATTCAGAAATGCCTAACCCCATGCCTATTTGAAGGCTGGGCTGTGAGCCAGGCCTAGACAAGCAGGATATTCTATTCCCAGACCACAGTGATTGGTTCAAGGATGGGTTTCTGGTCTGCACTTAAAGGAGACTTATTATGGGACTTGTTGAGGAAAGATTACTCTCTTGCTGGGGTCACTTAGCTTGTAGAATATAAACTCAGAGATGCTGTTGGCCATACGTATCAGTCTGTGTGAAAGGTACAATCACACACATAAAAACAGCTTAGAGATGATGAAACATAGCTTTGTCTGTAGTCATTGTTTAAGCCCCTGGATTCATGTGTCTGAAACTAGATCAGTCACTAACTTTTTCTGTTGCGTGTATTCATAAATTTCCTTTGTTTTGTTTCTGTTATATATAATGACAGATTCTGCAATTCTAGTTCCTTGGCATATAGACCACTTCATCTGTAAGCTCCTGCGATTTCTTCCCACATTTTTTGGACTTAACAGCATGAGTAAAATTTTACTAGGTGGCTCAGTGGTTGAGTGCCTGCCTTCCACTCAGGGCATGGTCCTGGGGTGCTGGGATCAGTCCTGCATCGGGCTCCCCCCAGGGAGACTGCTTCTCTCTCTGTCTATGTTTGCCTCTCTCTGTGTGTCTCTTGTGAATAAATGAATAAAATCTTAAAAAAATAATAAAATAAAATAAAATAGACTATCTTATAACTTTTTTTCCCCCACTGTAAAATCTGAGAGGAAAACCCTAGGAGATGTTTGGGGAAGTGGCAGGGGCAGACCCACTGTACGGGCTACAGCATATTACAGAGGCGTGGGGGGCTGAGGTGAGGGACAGCTGGGTAGAGCTACATTACAAATCAGTGCTCCCACTCTAATGGGCCTCCACCTGTCTAGCACCACCAGCAGGAGTTCACAGTTCTCTCCTCCCAAGTGATGTTTTAGAAATTTCCGGAGCTGGCTTTCTCCTCCAGTCTACTCAGGCATCTTCAGTTTGGAGTTGAGGTTGAAGTAGGCACCTCCTGCCTCTCAAACCAGAGCCAGTGCTGCTTTTTGAGAGGCAACTTCAGTCGACCCCAGCACAGGCTGGAGGCCAGATTCATGATGAAACCCATGATGTTAGTGAGAGCAGCGGTACTGACATCCCCAGGCTTGTTCCACCACTCTGCTGCATAGCCTATGGTTTGAAGTGCTGCCATAAAGGACGTTCACTTCATAGTTCCCATTTCCTACTATGCTCTTCTTGTGGAGGTTCACCATGGTGCTTGGAGATAGCCCTGGGAAAATCTCTTGCAGCATTTCTGATATGAAGACCTTGCTGTCCTGGAAGATGTTATTGAGGCCACAAAGCTCCCTGCCCTGTTTTTCATGGTAGGTTTATGGAGGTGCTGCCTGGGGCAGCTCCAAAGATTCAGATTTGGCCTTGTCTCCTTCCATGGCACAGAACTCATGTTTTCATTTAAAGTTCCAGAGAGGGCTAAAAACACACCACTCTTCCCTCCAGAGTGGCTGCACCAGTTCACATTCCCACAAACAGTGCAGGAGGGTTCCCCTTTCTCCACATCCTCTCCAACATTTGTGGTTTCCTGCCTTGTTAATTTTTCCCATTCTCACTGGTGTGAGGTGGTATCTCATTGTGGTTTTGATTTGTATTTCCCTGATGGCAAGTGATGCGGAGCATTTTCTCATGTGCGTGTTGGCCATATCTATGTCTTCCTCTGTGAGATTTCTCTTCATGTCTTTTGCCCATTTCATGATTGGATTGTTTCTTTGGTGTTGAGTTTAATAAGTTCTTTATAGATCTTGGAAACTAGCCCTTTATCCAATGTCCACAATAGCCAAACTGGAAGGAGCCTCGGTGTCCATCGAAAGATGAATGGATAAAGAAGATGTGGTTTATGTATACAATGGAATATTCCTCAGCCATTAGAAACGACAAATACCCACCATTTGCTTCAACGTGGATGGAACTGGAGGGTATTATGCTGAGTGAAGTAAGTCAATCGGAGAAGGACAAACATTGTATGTTCTCATTCATTTGGGGAATATAAATAATAGTGAAAGGGAATATAAGGGAAGGGAGAAGAAATGTGTGGGAAATATCAGAAAAGGAGACAGAACATGAAGACTCCTAACTCTGGGAAACGAACTAGGGGTGGTGGAAGGGGAGGAGGGCGGGGGTTGGGGGTGAATGGGTGACGGGCACTGAGGGGGGCACTTGACGGGATGAGCACTGGGTGTTATTCTGTATGTTGGTAAATTGAACACCAATAAAAAATAAATTTATTAAAAAAAATTGTAGAAAATGGAAGACCTTGTTTATTTCCCACCTTCCTCCCCCACCCCCCCCCAAAAAAAAAATCAGTTTTCTTATCATATTTTCCTCTCTGCAAATGCCTACCAAGCCACAATGCAGGAGGACCAGATGTAATTGGTCACATCACTCCTTTTCTTCTATTGCTTTCTTTCTTTAATTTATTTATTTTTAATTTATTCATGAGAGACACAGACGGAGAGAGATGCAGAGACACAGGCAGAGGGAGAAGCAGGCTCCATGCAGGGAGCCCGACGTGGGACTCGATCCCTGATCCCAGGACCATGACCTGAGCCAAAGGAAGGTGCCCAACCACTGAGCCACCCAGGCGTCCCTTCTTCTATTTCTTTCAAACAACAAAGCCACTGACTGAGGAGATGAGGGTTGGGTGGTGAGTAAAACAAAATTGGAGCAGTTAGCTAGCGAGGGAGGGCCAGCCGGCCTGGGTAGGTGTGCGCCGGGGCCTCAGGGGCGGCTCCCCCAGAACGTGCCCCTCTCACGCTCTCCCCGCGCCCCCCGCTTCTTGCTCCCCCTCACCCCCTTCCCCAGCCAGGAGACAATGCCAGTCAGCTGCAGAGAGAACCAAGCTGGCGGGGAAAGTGGCTGTAATAGTATCACGGCCTTCTCCTCCTCATTATATTCAGAATACAGTAAAACCATCATGACCTGGCTTCAAGTTCTACTCCTGTCACTACCCCAATTGCTCAAATACCGTCCAGCCAACCTAGAATTTCTCCACTAGCTCTTCCTTCATCTAAGATGATTGTTGAACTATTATTATTATTACTATTAATGCACTGAAATGTACATCCTCTCTTTCTGCACATAGAGAGCTCCTAGTCACCTTTCGGACAGCAGCCAAATGCCATTTGTATAAGATCATCCATAGCCACCTCCCCTAAAAGTTGTTCTCCCTGTTAGTGTGTATTATTGCATCCTATTCTTTTCCTTCATCACATTTTTCACACATTTCAACTATGGATTTATTTCTGTTTGCTTGTTTAATATCAGTCCAAAACAGCAAAAACTATGTGCATTTTGTTGAATACCGACACTAAGTACTCTAAAAATAGTTTGTTGAACAGATTATATAAACATATTTTTAAATAAGGCTAGTCTTATACAGCTCAATTAAAAGGAGAAATGAAACACATTACATTTAAGTTAGCTTTTACTCCCAAATAACAAATTACTGCTGTCTGGCAAGTTAGACTGAGGCTGGTTAACAGACCTCTAAAATTTGGCAGCAGCATGCTAATCCATATATTTTAATTCTAGCAAAATTGTTATAAATATTAGTCCATTTAGTTATACAGTTGTCAAAACTTTGCTAGTGTCCATCTGGATAATGTTTTATAGTTTCAAATGACTATTTGCAAATCTCCATGTTTATCTCAACTATTCACACCTGCTTTGAATAATAACCAAGGTGACCTCTGCTGATACAACCTATTGGTTGGCAAAAGAACCAACTAACTCCTAGTTCTTCCTCCTTCTCAAGGCAGGGGAACAAATACTCTCCATGAAGGTCGTCTTAGCTTCAATACTACATGAAATGACCTCATTCAAGTATATTCTCTGTTGTCTGTCCTTTGACTTTTTCCTCAGTTATGTAAATTCAGTCATTTGCTTGGAACTATTTTTGGAAAAATCTGTTGTAAGCCAGTGAAAGACTGGCATCATACTTGATAAATATAAACTTCTTTTAAAATAATTAAAATGTTTTCGATAATTTAAAAAAACTCACTTTTGAAGTGAAATTGTACATGAAAAACAAAACAAAACAAGAGAAGTGCAGTTGATTTTTATTACCTAGACACTCACCTTACTTGTTTCAAATACAAGCATCTAAGGAAAATTGAAATTTCTCGATTATTTGTTTTATTTATATATTTAATATTTATTATTTGTAGCACAACATTGTTTTATTTCACTATTTCAGTATTCTTTATTTCACTTACATAGAATGTAGTTTCTTTTTCTCATTAAGTTCATTCCCTAGTATTAATAGGTTTTATTTTCTAGTCCAGAAACAGTTTCTATAGGAAAATGGATTCCAAATCACAAGCAATTAATATTAAGCCTTTTGTATTACAAACTCCTATGTTTGAGGATTCTTTTGGGGGGAGAGTGGTAAAAAATCCAACCTAATCTTCACCGTAAAGGATCTCAAGATAAATTCAAGGATCTAAGAACTAAGAATACATAAAGCATTATTAAAGGGATTTAAATAATAGTTTTAGGAAGAGTTAATTTATCAACCAGGTTTATTTACATTTTGGCAAATGTCTAGCACAACACTGAAGAGGAAATATGAGAGTAATATGTATGTATTGTTCCTGACTGCAGTTAAAAAAAAACTCTTAACATATCACCAAAATATATGATTTGCAATAGTTTTCTGAGAGGTGCTCCCATTCTTTGTTTTCAATTTTTTTTTTAGTTAATGGGTACTAAACTTCGTAACACAGTTTGATATAGCTATCAATATCATGATACTATTTTATTTCTTCTTTAACTTGTTTTTGTAAAAATTACATTAATAGATTTCCTTATATCAACTAATTTTTGAAGTCATGCGATTCCTTTATAAGGTATTTTTTCATTAATACAGTGATAGGTTGTACTTCCTAATTCTTTGAGCTTCACATCTTTGCTTAAATATGAAGATGCTCTTTTCTTTTTTTGCTTTCTTTCTGTTGTTTGCTATCCGGGTTTTTGCTCAACTTGGAGAATTTGTTGGAAGGTCTGGAAAAATTAAAACTAAAAAACTATAGCTTCCTTGAAGGGTTGGTAAAATTTAGTTCCCATGTTACATTTGCATACTTTTTTACTTGTGTTTCCCCCAGTCTCATCTCATCTGTAAGTTCCTTCAGTTTAGAGACCAGACTCTTCACCTCTGAAGATCCAGCACTTAATGTAGACTTTGCCACATAGCATATAGTCTATGAATTCAGTTAATTCAGTGAATTAACAAAGTGATGCAGTTGGAGAATTCTTTGGATCTGGCCAAGCAAGTAAAATGAAAGGAAGAGTTTAATTTAAGCAATTTTCCAAACTGTAAATTTTCTCCCAAACAATAAATGCCCCTCTGCTTTAAGATAAAAAGAGCATATGTAAAAATTTTTCTTATAACAATATTATTATCTGGGTGCTATTCTCTCAACTCATTCAAGTCTAATTTGACTTTCATTCAGTTTTCATGAGTTTTAAATATCGCAGGCTATAGCCAAACAATAAACTTTTAATGTTAATTTTGTCTTTGAAGAAATGATAGACTTCAAGAGGAAATGTTAAGATAGAGAAGACAACCAAATTTTGCATATACAAAAAGGTGTTTGTATATGTTTTAAAAGGCCTGAAAATCTCTACCTGTGTTTTGCTCTTTCAAAACTAAGGAACTGAGAAATAATGGACTATAATGAATGCACATATATTTGTTACTCATGTTTGGAGATGAACCCATAATGTTTTTTTCTTCAATTATTAACAATTGAAAATTTTAGCATACTTGAAAATAAAAGTGTACTTAACATTCAGAATATCTACCGTATTCCAACTCTGAATTTTTCATCTCTTTATTAAATGTGCTGAGCTCTCCCTCTTTATAGACCACTTAAGCTCTCTCATGAAATAGACTATCTTCTTTATCTTTATATCCTTTACTATCCCTAGCATAATGCCATTGATGAAGTAAAACATTCTGTAAATATATTTGAATTTCTTTTTAAAAATTATAAAAAATGCTAATGTAAAACTATGACATTAAGAGACCACATAAAACAGAAAGATTAAAAGATATACCAAAAGCTAACAAATCAAATAGGAAACACGATTGTGCAAATTTTAATATATTGTTCTCTATTGTAAATATTTCCACTGGCTTGTTTGTACCAGGCCAAATATCTCTTCTGTTATTACCCAATACTTTTCCTTCAACACATAAATATTTCTTCTCTAAATTCTTTTTTCCTGAATCAGAAGTTCTTATAGTTGGAATTACTAATCATAAAACCACAGAGAGTTCAAAGTCTAAATTTACCCAAATGTAAGACTTTTCCATGAAATGCTAAAAATTAAAAATAATTATTGAGAAAAAAAATATAAATTGTATTGGCATGACAAGCAGATTTTAGATAAATGAATGCAAATGGAAAGTTTCAGAACTTTACAAAACCCCGAAACAGACATTTTTCTTCCAGTCTTTTATTTGGTGATTAAGATCCATTTTAGAAAGATTGAAGTCAAGGGAATTATTCACATATATACTTAGCACTATTGAAGCATTAGGCTGACAATCTTTCTCACTGTATTTTTCCACATTATAAAGTGCCCCAAGCATTATAGTAATTTCCCCCCCTGGAATATATAAATTGCCTTATATAAACTCTGACTATTGTTGCTGAGTTGGGCTTTAGGATTTTCTCTTGGGGCATTATAATAAGCTAAGCACCTATATTTGCCTTAAAATTCATTGTCCAACCACATAAGCCTCCAAAGTGACAAATCCCATTATTTTGTGGCTCTTTTGTCTAACCCTAACAAATTTTTTTAAAAAGCATTTTAGCTGCTTTCTACATAGAAGTAAATAATTATTTTGAAAAAACACAATAGTCCTTATAGGTAAAAGTGTCATGCCAAATGGAACAAACCACATTTCTGTACATTTTTTTTTAACTTTCTATAGCTTATTTTGGGGACTGTGTCAATTAATTTATTGGATGGCTATTGTATGTCAGGCTAGGGATTGGCAGTAAACCAAGTCGTGAATAATTAAGTGGGTGTTGAAAGATATGAGACAAATGTTTTGTTGAGGAAAGTAGGAGTAAGAGAGAGAATTAGATAAATGCAGAGGCCCAGGATGTACATTGCTCAGGAAATTCTGTTATTCCTTACTGTCCTCTATCAGAGGAATGTACTGAGTAAGACCGGTAAATTGAGAGTAGCTAAGTGTTCCTTGTTACAGTTATATCAGTTGTTCACAATGATGCGCTCCTACTGAGAAGGATGGATTAAATTAGGTTGCCTGTAATTTATTCAGTGGTAAAGTGTAGAGAAAATTCACTAGGAAGTAAAAAGGAATAGCTTGCAGAATTGAAAATGCTGGTTTAAATATTTCTTTTGTTACTTCTCTGCGGGTCCAGAATAATGGTGTTCTATAGAAAACCCACTAGTTTACTAAACCTGGACACTTAAAACTGGATTTAGGATTACATATTTGTTTTCTGAGATCTTGGGTAAGTGTTATAAAAGCAGAGACAGCAATTCTCATGTTTATATCTTCTTCCAAGTCACAACCCCCAGATTCCAAAGGGACTCAATAAATACATGTTAAATAAATGAATAGGTACATTAAAATCCTGTCTATTGGTGGCATCATTTCTTTGTTTAGATTAAGAAAAAAGGAAACAAAATGATAGAAAATGCTGAAATAAAGAGAAAATTAACATTTCAAAAACTGTTTTTAGCTAGTACACTAAATCTTCCACCTGCATCAAAGCTAAGTAGTAAAACCAACTTGTGAAAACAGGGTTAGTAATCCAAGTATAGACAGAACAATTGTGTGAATAGTATTATTTTGACCTTTTCCCTTTTTCTTTATGTTTAGAAACTATCAAATTACATTCTGGTCATGCGCAGGATTAATGGGAGAATGAGGTGGCCAAAGAACATGGCAGTTATTACTGAATTTGAACAGTAGGATAAAATCTCATACACCTTAATATGTCCCAGAGCAGCACATGTCCTAACACTAAAAATGAAACATTAGTTGCAAAGCATTATCATGCCAGAGAACGTTGTTACTGTGAGATTTTTAAGAATCTTTAAATAGCTGGTATTTAAAGAAATAAGAGCATTATAATTGGGAGATACTTAATTCAGTTATGAATATACTCTCCAGACAAATGAATTACTTTTCAACAGAGAACCATACTACATTTGGACTAAAAAATAAAATTAACTAACTCAGTGTCACAGTACACAGAGATTTCAAACACAAAAAGCACGTTACCTGAGCATGAGCCAGAAACTCGGTTTTCCAGGCGTAGACCTAGATGAGAGCTGTAATTCATGTCATTTTATGACATTTCATGGAACATTTGGTCATTATGACATTTATGATGCAATGAAATAGGCCATAAAATGCTGTAAATTGTTGGGAACAAAAGACATTCATATTTGTGATGGGCATTTGAGTTTCAATCACAACGTTAGTAGGTTAAATCAAGACCCAACTTGGAGTTGAATGTTAAAGTTTTAGTTTAACATTATGGTTTCTTTTTCCTTTCACCTTCCACAGCTCTCTTTAAACTTTCTTCCTCTCCACTCCCTTTCTCTTGTTCTCTCTTCTTTCTTTATTAAATCAGATGAGTTTTACAGGCCTATGAGTAAAAAAAGAGGGTTTTTTCATATTTACTATTTCAGTATTTCTAGAGAGTGAAAAAAATCTATAGTCTATATGAATAAGAATAGCAGATCAAGAAATTGCAAGGTACATGATTGTCCGTTTGTATATATCTTATGCTCAGGTAAAATGTGGGACATTCAGAATTTGTAATAAGTGATGACTGTGTTTTTCCTAAATTTGGTAATATTATTTCCTAAAAACTTACTTTAGCACCTACTGTAAGTTTTTTTTTAAACGTCAGAAGTGGTCTTATTGAATTATGCATGATATTAATACAAAACTTTTTTTTTTCCACAAAATAGATTTGGGATGCATAGCTATTCATTTTAGGAAGAGAAAGACAAATGTATGCCAGAGAGCATTTCACTAACAAAGTTTGGCTATGCTTTTATTTTTTTTTTTTTATTATTTTTTTTTGTTGTTGTGGCTATGCTTTTAAATCTTGTTACTTCTTTGCTTAGATTAGGACCTAGAAAGTCACCAGAGCATCATTTGAATATTAAACTTTCGCATAAGATTCATTACCACCAAATTGTTCCAAAAGTGTAATCAACCACAATGCTCAATCAATGTATAAGTGCCCAGCTGCAAAATACGTGAAGGCAAGTAACAGTATTGCTGTTACTACCAAGAATTCGACATTCCAAACTTGCAATGCTATCGCTGGTTCACAAATAAAAGATTAATTTCCTTGTCAAATGCATATAAACTACTCTACTTTCCAATTATTATCTACTTGTAAACTCACCTTTCATTATTGGGGTGAAAGATAAAGACAGCTATTTGACATACTTCTGATATTAAAGAAACAACATATGAAATTTTATTTTTAGAAAAATATTTCCAATGTTATTTTGTAGGGTATAGAAAAATATAGTGGTACATAAATAAGCTCAGTGACATGAAAATACTTTAATTAAAAAATTATAGGGGCACCTGGGTGGCTCAATCAGTTAAGCATATGCCTTCAGCTGAGATTAATATCCCAGAATCTGGAATCAAATCCCACATCAGGCTCTCCACTTAGTGGGAAGCCTGCTTCTCCCTCTGCTTACCGCTCCCCCTGCTTGTGCTTTCTCTATCTCTCTCTGTCAAATATATAAATAAAATCTTTTTAAAAAATTATACTAGTATAATTACTCTCATTCAATGTATTTGAACCACATTGTTTTATTCACTGTTTCTCATTTAACCTTGTATGGTATTTGTGGTTGAAGACCAGAGTAAGTCATGGGAGGAAAAGGCAGAAAGGGTTTATTAGGAAAGATAAATTGTACTGTTTTAATTTAAGAAAAAAGTCCCTGTCATGAGAAAAAGCATATTGTTTACAAGGAGATCCCCTCCCTTACTGCCTCTATCACCCTCAATGAAACTATATCATTCTTAAACAGTCTTAGATTCAGCTTCATGTAATATTGATTGGTAGACTTCATATGCCCACACTCTCCTAAATGTCTGCAAGTAGAGTAACTTAGTGTAGTCCTCAAGAAAACTCTCTGAGGACAATATTACTCCATTTTACAGAAGGTGAAACAGACTTGAGAATCGTACTCAAGGTCACATGGAGATTGTTTCCAGGAAAGGGCTTTGAATCCACAGCTTCCTAGAATTTAGCACTCTACTTCCTATGAATAAAGTCAAGTCTATGTCTTCCTTTCCAAACTGTATATCTTTTATTTCCTTTTCTTGCCTTATTGAATAGTAAGCACTTTTAGGACAATGTTTAAAAGGAGTGATGGGGCGGGGGCGCATTATTGCCTTATACCTGATCTTGGTGGGAAAGCTTCAAAGTTCTCACCATTAAGAATGATGTTTGCTATAAGTTGTTTGCAGATAGCCTTTATCAAATTTGAGAATGTTCTTCTTTATTCCTAGTTTTTATTCCTAGTTATTAATTGGTATTAGATTTTGTCAAATGCTCTTTCTGCATCTATTGATATAATCGTATGTTTGTTTTTGGTTTTGTTTTTGTTTTGTCTGTCGATGTGATAGATCACATGAATTGAGGGTTTTTTTTGTTTTTATGAATTGACTTTTGAATGTTGAAACACCCAAGAAGGGGCAGCCCTGGTGGCTGGGGCAGCCCTGGTGGCTCAAGCGGTTTAACGCCGCCTTCGGCCCAGGGTCTGATCCTGGAGACCTGGGATCGAGTCCCGCGTCAGGCTTCTTGCATGGCGCCTGCTTCTCCCTCTGCCTGTGTCTCTGCTTCTCTCTCTCCTCTCTGTGTATTCTCAGAAATAAATAAATAAAATCTTAAAAAAAAAAAAAAAGAAAGAAACACCCAAGAATATCTGGGAGAAAACAAGTTGGTCGTGGTATACAATTCTTTTTAGACCTTTTGGATTTGATTTGCTAATGTTTTTTGGAGGATTTCTGCATCTATATTCATGAGAGAAATTGGTCTGTAGCTTTCTTTTCTCTTAGCATATTTGTCTGGTTTTGGTATTTGATTAATGTAGGCCTCATATAGTGAGTTAGGTAATATTCCTTCTGCTTCTATCCTTTGAAAGAGATTATAAGGAATTGGTATAACTTTTTCCCTAAAAATTTAATAGAATTCATCGGTGAACCCATCTGGGCCTAGTGCTTTCTGGTTTGGAAGGCCATTAACAATTAATTCAATTCAATTTCTTTAATAGATATAGGTCGGTTTAGATCATCTATTTCTTCTTGTGTGAGTTTTGGCAGATTATATCTTTCAAGGAGTTGGCCCATTTCATCAAGGTTCTCAAATTTGTGGGCATAGAGATGTTCATATTATTCCTTTATTATCCTTTTACTATTCATGAGATTTGCAGTGATAGATATCCCCTCTTTCATTTGTAACATTAGTAATTTGTATCTTTTCTCTTTCTCTTAACTTGGCTAGAAGCTTATCAGTTTATTGATCTTTTTAAAGATCTTTTGGTTTTATTGATTTGCTCTTTAGATTTCCTGTTTTCAATGTCATTGGTTTCGGTTCTATGCTTATTTTTTTACTCTGCTTACTTTAGATTTAATTTGTTCTTTTTCTAGTTTCCTAAAGTGAAAATTCACTTTACTGATTTTACATCTTATTTTCTTTCTTTCTTTTTTTTTTTTTTTTTATTTATGATAGTCACAGAGAGAGAGAGAGAGAGAGAGGCAGAGACACAGGCAGAGGGAGAAGCAGGCTCCATGCACCGGGAGCCCGATGTGGGATATTCCATCCCGGGTCTCCAGGATCGCGCCCTGGGCCAAAGGCAGGCGCCAAACAGCTGCGCCACCCAGGGATCCCTACATCTTATTTTCTAATGTATGAAGTCAATTCTATAAACTGCCTTATAAGCATGGCTTTCACAGCATCACACAAATTTTGATAATTCTTCTTTTCATTTTTATTTAGTTCAAAATATTATTTCTCTTGAGATTTCTTCCTTGACCCATGTGTTAGTCAGAAGTGAGTTGCTTAATCTCACTTCTAGGATTTTCTAGTTATCTTTCTATCATCAATTTCTAGTTTTATTCTGTGGTCTAAGGGCAGACATTGTATAACTTCCATTCTTTTAAATTTGTGAAGGTGTATATCATAGCCCAGAATATGGAATCTTGATGAATGTTCTCTATGAGGTTGAGAAAATATATATTCTGCTATTGTTGGATAAAGTAGTATATAGGAGTTAATTACATCCAGTTTATTGATAATATAGTTGAGTTTAATTATGTCCTTACTGATTTCTTCATGGTGGATCTGTTCATTTCCAAGAAGGGGATGTTGACGTCTCCAACTATAATACATTCATGTATTTCTCCTTGTGGTCCTATCAGTTTTTGCCTTTTGTAGTTTGATGCTTTGCTTTAAGAATTATTTGTCTTATTGGAGAATTGACACTTTTATGTTTATGTAATACCTTTCCTTATCCTTGATAACTTTCCTTCCTTTGAAATCTACATTGTATAAAATTAATATAGGTTCTCTTGTTTTCCTTTAGATTAGTGTTAGCATGGTATAATTTTCTCCACCCATCTATTTTCAATATATATGTTTTTTATAACCTGTGCTTCTTATAGAAAGCATATAGTTGGGTCGTGGGGTTTTTTTGTTTGTTTGTTTGTTTGTTTTAATCTGCTCAATCTCTGTCTTTTAATTGGTGTGTAGACCATTGATACCCAAAGTGATTACTGGTATAGTTGGATTAATATCTACCATATTTGCTACTGTTTTCTATTTCTTGCACTTGTCTTTGTTCTTATTTTTGCCTTCCACCCCTTTTTTGCCTTTTTCAGTTTGAATCAAACATTTTGTATGATTCTCATTTTCCCTCTTTTTTTAGCATATTGGATATACTTCTTTATACTACCTTTTTAGTGGTTGCTCTAGATTTTACAGTACACATTTATAACCAATCCAAGTTCAATTTCAAATAACACTATACCACTTCACAAGTAGTATCATTACCTTATAATAGCAAAATAATCCAAATTTCCTCCTTCTGATTGCTTGTATCATTGCTTTTATTCATTTCAATTATGTATAACCATACATAAGCATATAAACCCATTAGGTATATACATACACACATAATTGAATACATCGCTGCCTTAGTTATTTTAAATAGACTGTTATCTATTAGCTCCATTAAGAAATAGAAAAAGGTTTTATTTTATCTTCACTTATTTCTTCATTGATGCTTTTTCTTTTTTTAGGTAGATTCAAGATTCTCACTCATATTATTGTCTTTTTCAAAAACAAACAAACAAACAAAAAACAAAAAAACCAACTTCTTCCAACATATCTTGCAAGGCAAGTCTACTAGCAACAAATTCCTTCACTTTTTGTTTGAGAAAGTCCTATTTCTTCTTTACTTTTAAAGAATAATTTTGCTAAGTATGGTAGTTGTTGGGTTTTGTTTTTTTTTTCCTCTCAACACTTTAAATATTTCATTCCATTCTCCTATTGCTGGAATGGTTTCTGAAAAGTCTGATGTAATTATTATATTTATTCCTCTCTCTATATAAGGCATGTTTTTCTATTATTTTGCTTGTTTGCCTCTGGCTTCTTTCAGGACCTTTTCTCTCTTTGATAATTTTGCAATTGAAGATGATATGCCTAGGTGTACCTATTTCTTATATCCTTTTACCTAGTGACATCATTAATCTATCTTGGAAACAAGAATGCATGTCGCCAAAAGTCCATTTTATTATTGAAAATTTTATTGCTGGAACACATTAACAGTATCTGTGAATCTGAATTATAAAACTGTGTTAAGCATTATAGTACCAGTAAGTTAAAGCTACAGAATTTTGTGTCCTTATACTTTTAGTTTTGAAAAATAAAATTTCAATTTACCTGGAATAAAATTCACTATTTGTGGCATAAGTTTTATAGGGTTTAATAAATGCAGAGTCAGGTATCTACCACCACAGTCATGATATATGTCAGTTCATTACTCCCCAAATTCTCTTATGTGGCTCATTTGTAGTCAACCTCTACATGAACCCCAAATCCCCAAATCATATGAAAAAATGACATGTTCTAACTTCTACAGTTTTACATTTTGAAGAATGTTATATGAAGATAGAATATATAACTTTTGATGTTTAACATCTCCACTTAGCAAAATGTATTTGAGGAGTGTTCATATTATTGCATGCAAGTGGAATTTTATCACATTGACGTTTCAAAGTTTGTTTACTTAATCAACAATTGAAATACAAATGGCTTGGCTTCAGTTATTGGTAATTAAGAATAAAGCTGCTATAATTCAGAAACAGGTTTTTATGTAATTATAGGTTTTCACTTCCCTAGCATGAATACCTAGGAGAAGGATAATAGGATCATATGGCAAATATATGTTGACTTTATAAGGAACTGCCAACCTGTTTTCCAAAGCAATTGTATTATTTTACATTCATATCAGCAAAATGTGAAAGTCCCAGCTGCCTACCTCCTCACTAGCACTTGTTATGGTAAGGGTTTTTTGTGTTGTTGTATTTTCTTATGCTAATCATATATACCTGTACATCATGTGGCTTTAAGTTACATTACCTGTATTAAATATCTTTTTATATGCTTACGTGTCATTAAAATATCTTCCTTGGTTGCAGTATCTATTCAGACTTTTTGCTCAAGTTTTATATATTTTTTATTTGTTTGGTTTTCAGAAATCTTTTTGTGTTCTAGATACAAGTCCTTTGCAGGTGTTTTCTCAGCTCTGTGGCTGATCTATATTCTCTTAATAGTTCTTTCACAAAACAAAAGGTATTAATTTGATAAAGTCTAATTTATCAAATTTTTTTCATGTGATATGTTCCTGGTATCCTATATAATAACTCTGACTACCCTGAGATTGTAAAGATTTTCACCCATAATATCTTCTAAAAATTCATAATTTTACACTTTACATTTAGTCCTACATCCATTTTGACTTAGCCTTCATAAAAATTGTGTGGCTCAGCAGTTGAACGTCTGTCTTCAGCTCAGGGTGCATGATCCCAGGATCCAAGATTGAGTCCTACCTTGGGCTCCTTGCATGTGGAGCCTGTGTCTCTGCCTCTCTCTCTCTCTCTCTCTCTCTCTCTCTCTCAAGAATAAATAAATAAAATCATTTTTAAAAATTGTGAGGTATATATTGAGGTCCTTTTTTTTTGCATACAATTATCTAACTGTTTACTACCATTTATTGAAAAGCCTACCCTTTTTCTATTGAACTCCCTTAGCACCTTTGTCAGAAATCAGTCATCTACATGGGTCTACTTCTGGAGTATTTATTTTATTCTATTGGTTATGATTCTATACTTTAAATAATAACAACATTGTTTTGATTACTGTAACTTTGTTCTAAGTCTTGAAATCAGGTAATGTGGGCTTTCTCAATTTATTCTAAAGGGGAAAGAACATAGATGATTGCATTCCGTGTTTTAGGGACCAGGTCTGGAGATAGCACACATTACTTCATTGTCAAAATTCAGACACACAGCCATATCTAACTGCAAAGGATGCTGGTAAATGCAGGTTAGTTCTATGCAAAAGAGGAAGAGGAAACAAGTTTAGTAAACAGCCAGCTAGTTTCTATAGCAGAAATCAAGAAATATTTTGTGTCGGGGCTCCCTGCTCAGTGGGGAGCCCTCTATTTCTCCCTCTCCTTGTGGCTCCCTCCCCCCATTCTCTCTCTCTCTCTCTGAAATAAAATTTTTTTAAAGAAATATTTCGTTTTATTCCTAATGACAAGGCAGTTAAGATAAACTAATTTTACTTCAACTCTGTCTTTCCAATCTCATCTTTCATTTTCTTTGGAAAAACTACTAAAGAATGGTATATCCCTAAGTCTTAAGATTATGGATTCTCATATTTTTTCTGCTTTATTTCTACTTCTCAAAAATCCTACATATTCTTCACAAATGGCCTCATATGCCACCTACTAAATGAACCATATCTGGATTCTTAATGATAGGTATGAGGTCTCCTTTCTCTGGACCTCCATAATACTCTATTTATATTGAAAATGTTATGTTTATAAATTTTCTTTTCTTCACAATTATTTATATACTCTTATTGCATCTACTAAGTTTACAGTTATTAAAGAATATGGCCATAGTTTATAAATATGCTATATTTGTTGCTGTATTATTAACCCAAGAACTCAGTAAACATATGTTTTATTGTTAATGGTTCAGCCAAATGGCCCTAACATTCCTAGGGAATTAAATTGAAGTCATCATCAGGCCAAAGCTCAAATGAAAGAGCATCAGAATTCATATGGCATTTTGTCACTGTGAAATGCTTCTATAAGGGTCAAAATATTTCTCTCTAAATTATAACCCCTAAATCTGTCAGAGGTTAGGGGAGGTGACTAGAGAACACAAGGGCAGGGAACTGATTTCTAAAACCTAGACTTCTGGTGATCCTCGTGGC
Source organism: Canis aureus (assembly GCF_053574225.1). Taxonomy (NCBI): domain Eukaryota; kingdom Metazoa; phylum Chordata; class Mammalia; order Carnivora; family Canidae; genus Canis; species Canis aureus. Next base: position 19,993,414 of record NC_135643.1, read on the forward strand.
CATGATTCTTAAAATATCACCAGTTTGTCATTGCCAAGCAGAGGAAAGCAGTTCATACCTCTATTTCCTTTTATTCTTTTTGTCCACCAAAGCCCAGCTGGGTTTTTCAAAGAGAGTTGGAAAAGGAGAAGGAACAAGAAAGAAAGAATAAAATAAGGAGAATAACCCTGAGTGTAAGGTGATTAAAAATATCCTTTGGTCTACAGAAGTCAAATGAATGTCAGAGTAATAGAAGCTTCCTGGCCGCAAACTTCGTTAATTAAATTAAGAAGTACAATTCCATTAATTAATTTAGTCTACAATTTTCTAAGAAAACCGCTGGGAATTCTCAGCATTTTGTATCTCCTTTCTGTTACAAGCAGATGTTGCACTTAATATTACTTATGAAATAGCCAAATATAAGTATAAATGTTTTCATTAATGTTATGTTTATTCTTTTGTATCTAAAAATTGATACATTTATTAATATGGACACATAGTATGCTGATGACCTTTTTTATTTTCTTCCCAAATGTGTCCTATCTCTCTCAATGTTGTCACCCAGCTTATAAAACCAGAAAGCTAAAGCCATTCTTTCTCTACCTCTCAAACTTTAAATTAGCCAACAAGTCCGATTGATTAATCTTCTAGAGATTTGTCTTTCTCTCTATCTAGCCATGATTGCCTGAGTCAGATCTCTTTATCTTATTGCGTAGGTTACTACAATAGCCTCCTAATTTGTCTCTTTTCCCCTAATCAGTTAGTGACATTGCACCCATTGTTAGTGAATGTCATCAACTCACTGCCCTCCTTTAAGTTTCTTCAGAAAGCTTGTAGGATGCAATTTCAATTTCTTAGTAAGAATTACCTTTAAAATTTTCCCTGGACCTAAATAACTGTGGTGGAGGGTGTGGGGAGGATGGGTGTTTGTTTTTAACCTGGATCCACAGATAACTTCAAAAATGTGACAAATGGTATATTTATGTGCAGTTTTCTTCTGAGGACAGTATAATTATTTTTCATCAATTATTCACATTTTTTCAGGTCCTCCCAAAACTTTAAGGTTATTCTATAATTTCTATAATTTTATCTTTAACTTACCTTCACAGCTTTATAACTCAGCATATTTTCCTGTATGTTACAGCTTCTAGGTATGCCTTTCCTTCCTACCTCTATGTTGTAACCATCCTTCCCCTATGCAATAAATAAATAGATAGATAGATAGATAGATAGATAGATAAATAAATAAGCAAACAAGCCCATAAAACAAAATAACTTTTTAACTACTATGCAATCTTTAATTCTTAGTTCAAACACATCTTGCTTTTTTCAACTTTTTTCTCTACTGTAAAAGATTTAACTTCTCTGAGCTACAAAAGTATTTTTTATATGACTTATGGTAGGCTGCTTCTAAAATAGCTCCCAATGATGTCTGAGTCCTACTATTCAAACCCTTGTATAATCTCCCTTTCAATGTTAACCAAACTTAATTCTTTCCTTCTAATGAATAGAATACAGCCAAAGAGATGAAATGTCACATACCAGATTAAGTTAAAAAACAACTCTAGCTTCCATCTTGCTAGGTCTTCTTATTCTCTGGAATGAAGCAAGCTGCCATGTTGTAAAATACTCCATGGAAAGGTTTTTGTGGCAAAGAACCAAGGCAAGCCTCTGGCCAGCAGCTCATGAAGAGCCAGTTTCCTCAGTCCAACAACCAGAAAGAAACTAAATCCTGCCAACAACTAAGTGAGTGAGTATGGAGGTGGCTTCACCTCCAGGAAGGCCTAGAGATGACTGTGGCTCCAGCTGATACTTGATTGCAGTCTATGAGGGACTAATATTAGGGGACTTAGGAAAACCATTCTCAGATTCCTGACCCACAGAAACTTTGAGATAATTAATATTGCTTTAAACCACTTTGAAAAAATAAAAATAAAAAAATAAAAAAATAAACCACTTTGAGGCAATTTATTACTCAATAATATCAGTGATACATGGCATTGTTATTTTATTTGCTTGTCAAGGGGATTATGGATTAGATGAAAGAACTTAAGTTTTGGAACTGATAAAACTGAGTTCAAATTCTACTTCTGCCACATTGTTAACAACGGATTGGATAAATTACAATATCAGTTTCCTTACTGATTAATTTTGATACCTGTGGTCATGATTTTTGTGAGAACTGTGCCCCCCAAATAATAGATGCTCTGTTGATGTTCTATTATTATGATATTATTTGTCTATAGGAGTGACCCTTCTGCTCATGTATATGATTCTCAAAGGCAGGGATAATGTCTTCATCCAGTTTTGTATCACAGTATTTGGTATATAGTATTCAAAAACAAATGTTGAATTTAAAATTAAGTAATGGAAACTACATGTATTTTATTTATTCCTCTTAAAAGAAAGTATTTAAAAATATCCAGTGCTTTTAATTCATAATTATTTAATAGGCATTCAAGAAATGAAACCTGAAAACAACCTGAAATATGTTTCTTAGGTTAAAAGTTTTAATTTTGCAATGTAGCTATTCAATTTCCTTCATCTTCAAGTAACCATAGTTTTTATGTTGGTTTAAATGTTAACATACGTTCATTATTTTTTTTAAGATTTTATTTATTTATTCATAGAGACAGAGAGAGAGAGAGAGAGAGAGGCAGAGACACAGGCAGAGGGAGAAGCAGGCATCATACAGAGAGCCTGACGTGGGACTCGATCCAGGGTCTCCAGGATCACGCCCTGGGCTGCAGGCGGCACTAAACCACTGTGCCACCGGGGCTGCCCCCATATATTCATTATTAATTACTTAATGAAACTAAAATCAGTAATGAAAAAAAAAAACCTTCAAAGTACACTCATGAAAGTAAAGCAAAGAAAAGCCAAAGTATCATCCATCATTGCTAAATGAAGCCCTGTTGTTCTCTTTAATCCTTTTCTCCTCTAGAGTTCACCACTTCTGTAAAAGTTACTGCTTCTCATTTCCAAAGCTATTATTATTATATAATATTTGCATATAATTTACGTCCATTACTGTGAACAGATAATAATTATATTCCAAAGAAAAATGCATTTCTCAACCACCCCTTCTGCCCATTTTATGTAGACTGAAGAACAGCTTTGAAAGTATAGACCTTCACATATACCTGAAATAATAATTGCTCCATCAAAAGTTATTAATGTTTCTCCATTGAGTACTATCTCAAATAGAAGTTAGAGTCACATAGCTCCTCAAAGTGCATTTATTGATGCTTGGAGTATAAAGGATTTTGGACATGGGCCAAAGATTCTTTTAATTTTTTTTCTGTTTTCCTTCCTTTCATTTTCATATGAGCTTTACTCATTTATTCTTGAGCTAGGTCATGAACAAAATCCCTTTTTGCTTTTTTTACTTAGACTATATTAGAAGCTATGGAAATATTTGGAGCATATGTAATTACAGAGGGAAACTATTAAGTATCATTTTGGGAAAATATGCATTGATTCCATTTAATACTGTGTGGATGTTCTGTTCTTTCCTAAAATGGTTTTAAAACCTAAAATGGTTTTAAAAATATCTTCTGGTTACTTCATGTTGTATGTTGAGACTGAGAAGTAGTATGGTATAGGGAATATAAGAGCACAGACTGGAGATAGCATGGCTGGATTTAAATCCTGACTCTGGCCCTTGCTAGATATGTGACCTTACACAAGTTACTTAACCTCTTGGTGTCTCATTTTCCTCATATACAAAATAATACTAATAATATCTCCTACATAGCATTGTTATGAGAATTGCATTAATATATGCAAACCATTTGGAACAATGCCTAGAATATGTGTAATACCTGCTCAGTAGATGTTAGCTATTGCTAATAAAATAAAAATTTTAATCACATAAAAGAAGCACTAAGAATATACAACCTGTTGAAAATACAGAATGTTCTCTGGAAAATTAATCAATAAGATGATATAATCCAGGCTATAGAAAGAAAAGGAAGTTTAAAAAATATTATCAAATTTGTCTCTTATTAAGGAATTCTTCTGGAGTAGCACTGGCAGTATTACGCAGAGGAACACCTAAATTAAAGCCAAATTACCTATTATGCAATTTAAAATTTCCATTCATCCATTTATTCATGCGTGCAATTTATTCTTCAACAATTGTTTATTGAGGGTCTGCAATACTAGGTTCTAGAGATACAATGACCAAAATATAGTCACTACATCCAAAGTGTTTATAGTCCAGGAAGACACAAGTAAATAAATCATCACCAAAAACAAACGAAGTAACAAACAAAGTTAGGGAACATCATGATCAAAATAAATACAGAGTCCTAGGAGACTGTGAGCTGGTCAGGGCACTGTATCAAGTATTGAGAATAAGGAGTTATAAGAAAAGGCTACCTAGAGGAGTGCCATCTAAGCTGACCTTTGAAGAATAAAGAAGAATTAACCAGGAAAAGGAGAATGAGAAGTAAAAGCATTTTCCCCTTAGATGGGATAGCATATGCAAATTACAAGATCAAGAAGGAATGTGGAACATTTACAAAACTGAAAATAATTTCAATACAGTTATTGCTTCGAGTGACACTTAGGTAGAACATGGCAAGAAATGGGTCTTGGAGTTTCAAAAATAACGAGATTCATGCCCTTATAAGAAAAGACACCAGAAAGCTTGCTATATCTCCCTCCTGTCTTTGAAAGCACAAAGAAGAGATTGTGTAAGCACACAATGAGGTGACTGCTACCTACACATCAAAGAAAAGAAGTATTAGAATGAAGCCTACTTTGCCAGCACATTAATGTTGGACTTCTCAGGCTCCAGGACTGCAAGAAATACACTTGTGTTGTTTAAGCCACCCAGTCTATGGTATTTTTGTTACGGCAGCCCAAGCAGACTTAGTCACTACCCAAATAACTATTAAGTCTTTGTGTTTTGCTCCATTTCACATTGATATCACTCTGGTCCCTTACCATTATTTCTTTCCTGGACACCTGATACAATCTTCTAACTGGCAGATTTTGGTCCTCTGTAAACTGTTCTCCTCACTGCAGACAAATGAGTTCTTTTGAAATGTAAATCTCATCATGTAACATTCTTGCTTAAAATGCTTCAAAAGCTCTCTGCTAAAATGAAAATAAAATTCACTTTACAAGATCTACCAGACTTGTTCAGTCTGACCCTAAAAATCTTGCCAAATTCATGTCATGCTGCCCTACTGGCTTAACAGCCCTGTCCCAATAATGTTTTTTCTTGCCATGAGGCCTTTGCTAACACTGTTCCCCTCCTTTCCTTTTCACTTGATAAATCTTTACTTTTATTTCATGTCTCAGTCCAATCTTCACTCTGGATATCTTTCTCTGACATCCTTAAGTTGTTCTATTTTTGTGCTATGTCCCTATCATTCATAGTACTCATCACACTTGTAACATTTTATATATTTGCCTGATTACATGACTAATGTCTGTGATTCCTGTCTAACACCAAAATCTTGGCTTTATTAGGGATGTGAATTACACCTATTCTTTCTCCGCATGGTTGACTCAGGTCCTAGCACAGTGGCTGGCATACTATTGGTGTTAAATAAGTACTTTTTTAAATGACTGGATGACAAAGCTTGGTGTTTACAGGAATAGGAAATGTCAACAGGTCAAGTATGATGGTAAGAGTTCTAATTTGTGATAGATGTTAGTATAATTATGTATGTCAGGGTATAATCAATCTTGCAACGTGTTATAGTTGCTCTACCTGTAGACATCTACTGTGGACTAAATTGTATCCCCCTCCACATTCACATGTTGAAGCTTTAACCCCCGAAGTGATGGTATTTGGAGATGGAACTTTTCTGAGGTAATTAAATATGGATGAGATCATGAGGGCAGTACCCTCATGAGAGGATTAGTTCTGTTATTAGAAGAGAAAACACAACATGTTCTCTATCCTGTCCCTACCATGCAAGGGCACAGTGAAAAGGCAGCATCTGCAAGCCAGGAAGAAAACTCTCACCAGAACCCCACCATATTGGCATCCATATCTTGGACTTCGCAGCCTAAGAACTGCAAGAAATAGATTTCTGTTTTTAAGTCATCCAGTTTATGGTATTTTGCTATGGTAGACTGAACTTATCAATATAATATCCATGTGAAGGTATCCAGTAAGTATTTGGATATGTAGCCAAATGCTTAGAAGACAGATATAAAGATTTTTTTCCATATAAAGACTTCTTCAAAATATAAATTATAATGGAAAATAATAAAAGTAGTAATATTGTCTTCCTAGCATGCATATAGAATGAGAACAAAATAAGTTTAGAGAGAACTTTAAGGTTCACTAATTTATCAATATTAAAAAATACACAAAAATATGATGATCCTGCAAAGAAGACTAAGAAAGAGGTATCAAAGAGGAAAAGAGTTATGGATTCCAAAAGAACATTTATTTTTTCTTAAATTTAAAAAAATATTCAATTTAGTTAGCATATAGTTTATTATTAGTTTCAGGGGTAGAATTTAGTGATTCATCAGTTGCATATAACACCCAGTGTTCATTATATCAAGTGCCCTCCCTAATGCCCATCACCCAGTTACCCCATCTCCCCACCCACATCCCCTCCAGCAACCCTCAGTTTGCTTCCTGTATTTAAGAGCATTTCTAAAAGGAGGCTATGTCAGTGTCAGCTACTGACAGAAAAAGTGACAGAAAGATTGAAACTTGTAGTTGAGGGAAATAAGAAAGTGATCCGAATAGACACCCAGTGTAATAATTCAGAACTGTTGAACATTCAGTTCATATTTTTATACCAAACTCACGGTATTAACAGTCTAATTAACTATATCAGTTATTTTGCATATGGGCTGAGTTTCTTGGATACAGGTAGAAACAAAGATACATATTCCCATTCATACAGAGTTTGGAGTTTTGTTAGATATGCTTGACAAAAAAAAAAAAAACAGGAGTGAGGCAGGGAGATAGTGAAGACATTTTCAAAAGACAGACCAGAGGATCAAGAACAGAATATGAATATCCTCAAAGATGAGAAGAGCTTGAATCATCAAGAAAATTAGAGGGGAAAATGGGTTAGAAGCCTCAAAGAATTTGAAGTACAGATACAGCAGGAACAGAGAAAAGCAAGCGAGAAGAAAAAAGTTTTGGTCAGAGAATGGAAAGCTTAAATTTAATATTTCAGAAGTGAAACAGATTCAGGATAGAAAGAGAGTGTAACTGAGGACTAGCATAATCTTGTTTAAAGTGAAAATGTCAAAAAACTGGTTTTGGATGGACCATCTATACTGGGTTGAATGTCTTCCAAAAATTCATTTCTCGTGGGATGCCTGGGTGGGTGGCTCAGTGGTTGAGCATCTGCCTTCTGATGAGGGAGTGGTCCCCGAGTCCCACATCAGGCTCCCCAAGAGGAGCTTGCTTCTCCCTCTCCATGTGTCTCTGCCTCTCTCTCTCTCTCTCTCTCTTTGTCACTCATGAATAAATAAATAAAATCTTCTTTAAAAATTTTGTTTCTCCCTGGAGCCTCTGAATTTGACCTTATTTAGAAATAGGATCTTTGCAGATATGATCAAGTTAAGATGGAGCTGTATTAGATTAGAATGGACCCTAAATCAAATATGACTAGTGTCTTTGAAAAAAAAAAAGACAGGGGGATCCCTGGGTGGCGCAGCGGTTTAGCGCCTGCCTTTGGCCCAGGGCGCGATCCTGGAGACCCGGGATCGAATCCCACGTCGGGCTCCCGGTGCATGGAGCCTGCTTCTCCCTCTGCCTGTGTCTCTGCCTCTCTCTCTCTCTCTCTCTCTGTGACTATCATAAATAAAAATAAATAAATAAATAAAAAAAGACAAATTTGAACAGGGAAACATAGGCAAACATGGGAAAAGGCATGTGAAGATGGATCAATTAGAGTGCTACATCTATGAGTTGAGAATTGCCAAAGATTACTGGCAACCACCAGAATCTAGCAGAGATGAGGAAAGATTCTTCACAAAAGCCTCTGATGGAGCCTGGCCCTTCTGACTCCTGAAATTTTTACTTCTAAAGTCCAGGACTGTGAAAGAATATGTTTCTGTTGTTTTAAGCCACTCGGTTTGTGACAATTTCCTATGGCACATATGAGGAAACTAATACATCTTCTACACAGATGTAAACTACTCCGTATAATGGCAGGGTTGAGATAGAGAAGAGAATTGTAAGTTTGACTCAAAGCTGAGGACTGAAGACTGATGGCATAAACATAGAATAATGCTTAGACCTTGGTGGTTTACTAAAGAAACTAAGGTTGGGTAAATTGAACATGGGTTTTCAGAATAGCTAATCCCATCAACACATAGATTCCAAAAGTTCACTGAGGAGTTTGTCATGGCTTGAATTTGTAATTCTAAAAAAAAAAAAAAATCCTAGTCCAACACAGGAAGATGATGATAATATTAACTTTCCCCTACATTCCCTCACCTATTTAGAGAGAAGCAAGCAAAGATGATTGGGAGAGGTCTTTTATCTCCCTGAAAAATTCAAATTCACTAAAATTGATTTGGGAAAGGCACAGTCTATATTAGATTCAATGTGCAGATTAAATCTCATGTTCCTGGTAAGATCGATTTTACTTTTTTATAAAAAGAAGATACCTTTTTAAAAATTTCTGATAATGGAAAAGTACATAATAATGGCAAAGGATTCAGACAGTACTAAAAACAATAGAGGAAAGTGACAGTTCACTCAAAATTTTATCACCCAGATACAACCACTATTAACAGGTTATTGTGTACAGTATCAAATAATGTCACAATATTTATTTCAACTTTAAATAAATATTGTAACTTTATTATAAAAGTTTCTCCATGAATAATATGGCTTAAATCTATTTCTGTATTGATACATGCATCATCATTTTAATGGACAGAAAATATTCAATTAGAAAAAGAGCTATAATCAATTTAATTAGTGCCCTAAAGATATTGCCTAAGTATTATTATAAGTATAACTTCAATTAGCATCCTGTGTGTATATTTTTCCAGGTATATATGTTTACTTGACAATAGCTTTAGGGAAAAAATGAAATAGAATTATTGACTCAGAGTGTATGTTAGTCTGAGTGTACAAACTGCTATCACAGTCCCAAAATTTGTAGAAGTTTTCTCTGGGTCATCCAACTGTTTCCCGTGAGTAAAACAGTTCTCCAAGTGGTGTTTTCAATCCTAAGCCTTCTCCTATATCATCTTTCTGCACCTCCTAAGGATTCAGAGTCCTCTGGTGGACCCTCTACAAAAGAAGTATGAAGGACCAATTGAGGATTTTTAGGAGTTGGGCCTGGAGGTACCACTTTTACCCACAATCCATTGGCTGTAACTCAGTATCATGGATATTCCTACATGAAGAATTTGGTCTACATGTGTGCCCCAGAGAAAAAGGAATATAGCTTTTGGTGAACCTATAGCAGCTTCTGATACAGAGGTCTCCAAATATCAGTTTCACACTTTTTCCTACTCACCCGTTTTCTAAAGTAATACATTATGAAGTCTTACCTGGTCACTGCATCCAACTTGAAGTCCAGAATATTAATTTTGATGTGAATGTAGCCCTCTTTATAGGATCCAGACCAGCTATTCTATTTTGACGACCTTGAATAAGAGTATTGGCTTCCCCTATACTCCATATATGCTAGTGTACTTGGGATAGGGTAAGCTACAACAGAAAATGCTATTTGAGAAGGGCAGAATGGGAGCTGCATAGCAGTCATTTGTATGCAGACATCTAAAAATTTCACTAGGTAGGCCTTATAAAGACTCCTTAATATGGGGGTACAGGATATTCCTTTTTCAGGCTATGATTTGGTCTGTGTGTAGAACTGCTTTATTCAATGGTTCTACTTACTGAGAAGTTACTATCTTCCATATTCATAGTAAAGGTAGACTAAAGTGAAAAATGAGGAATATACCCTTCTTAGGTCTTCCCTAGTTTCATAATCTGTTCCTCTTGGTACAAATAGTTCCTCTTGGTACAAATACTGTAGCCTGAACATCACTTTATCACTTGAATGGTCAATGACTTTTAAGTTTAGGCTCATATTTTCTTTAGCAATAAAATTATTTCATAAGGTTAGTAGCTTGCTGTTCTGTTGGCTTGTGATGAGTCTCATGTGTCACTCACTACAACCAAGGCTATCTTTCAGGAAAAAATACCTTAGGACTTATGTCTTTGCTTCTTCAAGCACATGTTGCACTCTCAATGTAATGGCAATACTTTGGCCAACCTAAACAATAGATAGGAAGCCCATACGTTTAATCTGATTGTGTTGAAATTTTTTATTTGAGTATACCTGACACACAATGTGACATTAGTTTCAAGTATACAGCATAGTTATTCAACTTCTCTATACATTACTCTATGCTCACAAGTGTACTTACCATCTGTCACCATACAACACTATTACAATATCATTGACTGCATTGTATATGCTGTGCCTTTTATTCCCATGACTTATTCATTCCATAACTGGAAGCCTCTATCTCCCACTCCCCTTCACTCATTTTGCCCATTCCATACTCCCACCCTTCTGGCAATCATCAGTCTGTTTTCTGTATTTACAGGTTTGAATCTGCTTTTGTGTATTCATTTGTTTTGTTTTTTAGATTCCACATATGAATGAATGCATATGGTATTTGGCTTTTTCAATCTGACTTACTTTACTTAGCATAATATCTTCTAGGTCCTTACCACAGAAATGATTCATTCTTTTTCAGTTTAGAAGGTTTGCAGTGTCTTCAAAAGCATTTTTCAATCTTATCCTCGACTGTTTAGGTTTTAGAAACTATAGGGTTTTATAAACTTTCATTGCTCCAAATCTCTGTGCTCTCAAAGCTCTGTTTCACATCATTTCACATCTAAAAAGTCAAAACTTTCTTGATCTTATCACTTTCTTAATAAGAGCTAACACAAATACTCTGATTCTTTCAAAACACTTTCTCTAGAGCTACGAGATCAGTAAGACATATAGTCTGCCTTCCAAATCTCCCAGACAAGAGTTTTGCCAAGTATTTCTCTACTGCATAACCTGGATTACCATCTTCTCAGCCTCCTGTCAGCATTGTATGAGAATCCCTAAACTCCCACAGTCCTAGCAACCTTGGTATTATTAATGTCTTAATAATTGTCATTCTAGATATAAAACATACAGTTTCATAATTTTTGTAAATTATATTTTACTTTCTATGAGTTTGAAATCATTATTGTTTTCTTGCTTTGAGCCACCTAACCACTTAATATAATGCCTCATATATTAGGTTTTTGCTGTGCCAGCAGCATACTTTAACATACCAAATCATCTGAAAGTCTGAGTTTGTTACAAAAAAACCTCAAATTTTGGTGGATTAACACAAGTATTTATTTTAATTTGCAATTGTGCAACAACATATGGGTTTATTGTTGGCCAGTTGTCTTGAGTAGCTCTCTTCCATGCAGTGAATCAGGCACTCAGACACCTACTGATTCATAGCTCTCCCATTCACTAGGGTGGATTCAAGTACTTTGCTGGATTATCATAATTCAATTGAGAGATATTTTGTAGAAAGTGCATAAAAGATTACATGAGTTATGTTTTAGTGGTCAGGATCTACAATAGTATGCATCACTTCTAACCACTCTCCATGGGCCAATCTTAGTCGTATGACCATATAACAGCAGGTCTAACATCTAATAGGAAATTTCATCCAGCTGTGTGCCCAGAAGGAAAAGGGAAGTGGGATTTTCTGAGCACATACATTTAATCTGATTTTGCCTCTGATAAAGTACTCGTGACTATGTGTTACTACATCGTCCATTGGATTTATACCAGATTGCCTTCCTGTCAGCATTATATGAGAATCCCCAAGTCCCCACATTCTCAGCAACTTTGTGACTATTAATGTCTTAATAACTGTTATTCTAGAATATAAAACATGCAGTACTGTAATTTTTGTAAGTTGTGTCTGATTTTCTGTGAGTTTGAAATTCTTATTCTTTATTGGTCTTTGTATTTGTGATTTTACTTAGTCATGTTATTTATGTATTTGGTATTAGTCCATTGAGATTTATCCTAGTGTATCTAACTCAGTAACTCAGTATATATATAATATCTATACATATATCATAGCTGTTATATATAACATGTGTATACATATACAATTATTTTATTTATTTATTTATTTATTTATTTATTTATTTATTTATTTATTAGTACAGCCAAAGTTAAAGTTTTCCCATAAATATGTTCATTTCTATTAATTCGCTTTCTACATGTCAGTTTAACTTCTTATTAATTTTAATATTATTTTAAAGCTAAAGTGTCATTATTTTCACTTTGCATTATTTTCTTAAATCTGCCAATTCACTTTCATTTCATGTTATTGACAATCAATCTCACTTTCAGTCTCTTGTTTATTAAAATAATGAAACCTTTAATTTCTATAGAATGCAAATAAATTATCTGTATTTATAAGCCTTTCTCTAGATTACAGTCTTCATTTCCTATTAGCTTGTCTTATAAATTACATCTTTTTTGTTACAGATAGTTCTGTATGTTTACTCACATTAGAATTGGAATATCACTCATTTGATCTTCTCTTGATCCCCAACATTGTATGTAGATTTTATCTATTTTAATCCCTTTCCTTGTTTTTTTTCTGAATTCAATTTAAAACCTCCCATGAAAATTTAGATATTCTTACAGAATTGTGGACTTATCTGAACAGTTCCATCCTTCAGTTGCCTGAGGAAGATGGGACAATTAATGGGATACTTTGAATTGTTACATTTATTGAGCCCACTGCATTTGGGAAAATACCATTAAGTTAAATTAAAGTAACTTACCTCATCAGTCAGTGATTATATTTGTTCTATCACTTAATATATTAAAGCTATTTTGGTGAGAGAAGATGCAGGATTTTTTAATGGTGATCTATGCTTTTTATAAAGTTACCTTTATATTTGGTACTGTTGAGCCATACCTCCTTAAAATGGCTCTTAGGAGACACTTTCTTGAGGATGACCAATTCTAAAATTTGTTTCTCAAATTGAGCTGCAATAAAACAAAGAAAATTGGTTTTGATAGTTCTTATACAATATGTAATTCATCTTTAGAGCTTAAAGCAAACCTATTATTCAAGAAGATAATGAGACTTTATCAGCTGTTTATATGAATGAAAAAAATCTTTCAATATTGACATACAAATATATATATAAATATATATATGCATATATATTTTGACATCTATATGAAAATCTTCTCTTGTATTATAGTTGATAAAGCCAAATTGACTCTCAGCTAAGAAAGTGGACAATGATCCCTTCTAACTTATACAAATTTAGTAGAATAATTGCTATCATGTTTTAAGAAATTATCTGCATCAGTTATCTATCTCTATATAACAACCCACCCAAAACTTATTAGCTTAAAATAACAGTAATCCTGGGGCACCTGGGTGGCTCATTTGGTTGAGAGTCCGACTCTTGATTTTGGCCCAGGTCATGATCTTGTGGCCATGGTATTGAGCCCTGCTTAGGGCTCCACACTGGGTATGGAGCCTACTTAAGATTACCTCTCTCTGTCTCTCCCTTTGCCCCTCCCTACCCATCTCTAAAAATAATTTAAAAAAAAATAACAGCAGGCATTTACTTTGCTCACACATCTGCAATTGTGGCAGATTTCAGAGTGATGGCTCATCATTTCTCTCTTCAACATTAGGAGCATTGGCTTAACTAGAAGCTGGATAATCCACTTTCAAAATGACTCTCCTACATAGCTGGCAAGTTAGTGCTGGCTATCAACAGGGAGCTCAGCTAAGACCATGTTCCAGGGGGTCTTTGTTCTTCTCTTTGTAAATATCTCCATTAGCTGCTTATGTTTCCTGACAGCATAGTGTCTGGGTTCCAAGAGCAAGTATTCAAGAAAATCAATTAGAAATTGTATCACTTTGTGACATAGACTGAAAAGTCACATAGCTTTACTTCTGCTATATACATAATCATCCAGATTCAAGGAGTGGGAATGTAGAGCTTACCTCTTAATGGAAGGAATGTTAAAGTCACATTGTAAAAATAGAATATGGAATAAGTGATACCATTGTGACTATTTTTGGTAAATTTTATCACCTATGTTATCAAAATAATCTCATCAATAGCTTTGGTCTTATATCTATAAGACTCAATAGAAATTTCAGTTTGAAAACGCATCCATTGATATTTATTTCTCCAATTTTCTCTCCTGTCTTCTATTGCTATGAAATGAGGCATTACTTGAACAAAATAATCTTTATGAAATCTCAATAAATACTGTATATGTAAAAGAATTAATCACATTTCCTTAGAGTCAGTCACTTGAGTAGGTCATCATGAGAGAACATAAAATTTAGGTACAAATAAAATCAACTAAAACAGTTTTCTGCTTTGATATATGTTTCCATTTTTTATTTTATACATTTTATATTTCTGTATAATGATTTCTGTATGCTTTCTTTCTGCAATGTTTAAAATAATTTAATATTGATTAAGCATGATAACTCTTTTAAATTATTGAACAGAATAACAAAAATCATAATGGAAAAAAGATTAAAAGTAACTACAATTTCTGTTAAAGGAAGATCATTTTTTCATTATCTGGAGGGAAGAGAAAAGTAAGAGTGATTGCCCTAAAACAAATAAACAAGAAGAAAGAGTGGGAAAATATCCATATTTAAAGAGGCAGAATTTAAGCTTTTTTTGTTATTATCACCTATATCTCTATAATCAGGTACCTGACTATACCTATAACCTGATAGTTTAAAATTAAAACCGGGTTATAATTAAATCCACCAAAATGAGCGCTCATTCATCAAAATTCTAGTTTTGAATTTAGAATTCAAACAAAATTTAGAATTTGTTTCTGTGGAAATTCTAATTTTAAGAATTTTAAAAATTCATTAAAAACATAGAACTCAGTAACAATGGGTATCACAACTTATTTTCATAATCTTAAAGAATAAATTAGAAATGTTTAACTGGAACCAACTAAAGAGTGTGTAGGAAAAGATACATGAAGCAGTTTGGCTAAGTTAAAATATGTTTTGGTAAAATATTTAATACAGTAGCCAATCTGAGAAATTTTATAGTCTACATGATGAATAACTTAACTCTTATATTTCACTTTTTCATGGATTTCCTTAGTCATATGTGAATAGGAAAACAGGTTCTCAATTTAGCACATGAGCTGTCTTAACACAGAAACATAAAGAACATTGAATGTTAAGATTTTGAGATAGTGTGGTGACAGTTCACTTCCTCAAAAGAATCTCAATACTTTGGAATGCATCCAAAAACCTAGAAGTAGGCAGCCAAAATAGACAAATGTAAACCCATAGGAGAGTCTCCCAAGCATTTAATCTCAGCCAATATAACATTATTTCAGGCAATATTTTTATCAAGCTAGATTAGTGCTCTCCAAAATCAACAATAGTAAAAGGCATACTTTCAACAGCATGGGAGAATGCTGAAGGGGAAAAGCATCTATTGAGTACTTTATATGTACCAGAAATCCTGTTACATATTTTATAGATGGTGTTTGTTCATTTAGTTCACACAATGGGTAGGTCCCACTACTTCTATTTTACAGGTGAAAAAAGGGAGTCTTATTTAGTCTGAGTAACCTGCCCAACCTGAGAGATCCAGGGTACAGCTCAGGTCTGTCTGTTTCTGAGGCTTTTTGTTTTTGCTGTGAGTGTATAACTCTGTTTCCCCTGAAAAGGAAGTGACTACTGTGGCAGGTGTACTCACCACAGCGTGAGTCCTGAAAGCTTGACATCAAAAGATAAGCAGGATTAAACACTGAAACTGTAACTGCAGAATTAAACACTGAGAACAAAATAAGGGTCTGAGACCATTTCTGTTTGAAGAAAAACTTTGCAACACCGCTCAAGTACCTCATTCTGTTACAACCTGGAGGAATAACTAATTCTGATAATAATTTACCCAAAATAGTGTGTACAAAAATTTTTTCCTGTCTAAAATACATACATGCATGCAAAATTTCTCTCTTAGGATATAAGCTTTGAGTGTAAGGAAAATAATTAGGTCAGGAGTCAAGGAACCCGGACCCTAGATTAACCAATGTTTCCTCCCAGGGGCCTTTTTTTACTCTCTCTCTAATCCCATCCTCATCCTTCAATTTTTATCCCATTTTTTTATTCCTAACCCTATTAGTTATTTTTGTTATTTCAAAAATGCTGAGCATATTTATAGTTACAGTTTTAGACCTTAACTTAAAATGACCATTTATGTATTAAAATAACTTTTATTTTCTCAAAGAGTGTCATTAAGTATTCACAGAAAATAAAAAAAAAAAAAAAAGGAGCTTCAATCCTACACTTTGAGGAACTTTCTAAGTCTAGTCAGAAAAATGTTTCCTAATTATTCATTAGTGTATTGCCTCTAGGATTAGGCAACATGTTGGCATTTTTAAAATAAAAATATTATTAACAAATTAATATGAACCATATTTGTATTATCATTGCATATATTCTCTATATAAATTAAACCACTCCAGATTTTTTCTAGGCATCCAACTTCACATGTCTTCCTCAGTTTTCAGTCAACATACTCACACATGAAGGTATTTCAAGACAAGAAGTTTAATGGAAGTGAATAAATTATTAACATTACACGTTACAAATAGGAACCCGAAATATGAATTTACTATCTAAACTGCTCCTATTTATAGATTGTTCCAGATTAGGCATTTATAGCACATGACTAGATACTTTGCACTTGCTTTTATTATCAGTATTTACTAAATGTGCACATCCTCAAGGAAAGAGAGAGTATCTTATTTGTGCTGGGCAAACTCCATCCAGTCTGGTCTTCATTGTGTCAATCCCAGGAATGTACGATTAACTTTATAGTTGATGTCACAGGAATAAAATTTCTCCGATTTCTCTCACTCACTAATTAGATCTTGGATGAGGTCAGATTTTTAACTTTTTGTTGACTATATAAATGGAATGGTAGAAGGAAATAAATAGTGTGGATGTGTGTGTTGTGGCAAGTATTTCTTCATATTTCTGTTTGTTTCTGTCCCAGACAACATCTCATTAATCTTTCTCAATAATTCTGGCTTATACAGGTGTGTTAGGTCAAGTTTGGATATAAGGAAACTGATTCTCAGGAAGTTCAGAAAACTTAAGAAACTCCCTCAAGGCTACACAGTTAAAAATAATAGTGCTTAGGATTTAAATCTATGACCAGCAATTCTAAGACCAATATCCTTTCCATGATACTCTGCTCTTATGATCTAAGTCAATAAGACATATTACACATAATTTTCTTTTTAAAAGAAGTTAGAAGAAAAAGAGTTTTAAGATGCTCTGAATCGGATGCCTGGGTGGCTCAGATGGTTGCGCATCTGTCTTCATCTCAGTCATGATCCCGGAATCCTAAAATCGAGCCCAATGTCAGGGAGTCTGCTTCTCCCTTTCCCTCTGCCACTCCCCCTGCTTCTGCTCTCTCTCTCTCTCTCTCTCACACACACACACACACACACTTTCTCAAATAAATCTTTAAAAAAAATTCTTTAAAGATAAATAAAATGCTCTGAATTAGAGATCAAGCAATGACATATTAATTCTGCTAAACATATGATCTAAAATTTTCTAACTATATTCTATTTCATTAAGCTGCCATTTTAATAAGTAAAATATAATTTATTATATAATTCATTGTATTCAAACTTAATCAGCTTTTTTATACTTTTAATATACTCTTAATAAATATAGACCTTGTTCATAAAGATTAGAACATTACAAGTCCAAAATCCTTTAAATATATTTATAATTCTTAATTATTAAAATTATATAAAACTTTAACTTATTTCACAGAGAACTTTTTGAAAATAGAGTAATTCCTCTTATTTTAAATCATCCAACTAAAGTCAAGGAAAAAATTATTTTCTTGGAAGAGTTTGATCAATTCTCTATTGTATCATTTTCCCCCCTGAATTTGTTACCCTTTAATTAATCATTATTTTGTTGCTTAATATTGTCACATCAGCCAGTGCACTGCTTTTCTCATTAAGCTTGTCCAAATGATAAATTGTTTCCCGATTGGTCTAGCTCTTGTCTTTTCTTCTTATCAAACTTTTTAATTGATCTTTTATGTCTTTCTTAGTCATTCCTAAAGAAAAGAAGTGTCTTATCACCTTTATGTTCCATATTTATGGGCCCAGACCACATAAGTTTCCCTCTGCATGGTTTACTCAAAGCAAAAACAAATAAAATTGCCATTTAAAATAGGAGATTTAGGGGCACCTGGCAGATGCAGTTGGTTAAGCCTCCAACTCTTGGTTTCAGTTCAGGTCCTGATCTTGGGGTGTGAGATACACCTCCATGTTTGACTCTGCACTGAGTGCAGAGTCTGCCTGAGATTCTCTCACCCTCTCCCTCTGCTCCTACACCTTGTGCTCTCTTTCTCTCTCAAATAAATAAGTCTTTTAAAAAATAGGATATTTATAACTTTTAATTAGAATGAACCATAACAGAAATAGCATACACCTGGAACAAAATTGGTTTTAACTTTAGGACTGCACTGGTGAAGCATCAGGAATTGCTTAAGAGTCTTTTGCATCAGTCTTCACTGATGCAGCATCCAGGCTCTCAAATAAAGTATTAAAAAATGTGAGATGATACACAGATCTCCATCTCCCCTGATCTTGGGGAGATCTTGTTAGTATCTTTTATACACATTTCTGTTCATATCAGGTTCAGAACTCTTCAGAACTAAAAGTCTGCCTCTCAGAATGGCTTCTGACCATCTATTCTCTAACATTTGGGAGTGATGCCATAAGTTATTGGGTAGATTTCTTATAATGGGGCAACAAGAAATTGGACTGAGCACCAGAAGTCATCAGAGAGAAGAGATAAGATTGCCTAGTGACAAAGGCCTCAGTGGAAATTCTTCTAAATCCTGTTTCAGAGTCCATTTCTTCCTTTTTCCAGCTACCAGAGTTTGGTTCATTCTGCAAGGCAAAGCTCAACTTACACTTCCTGAAGGAATCCTCAAATTCTTCTTTTAGTAACATGACTATTGTCACCCTCCTCTATTCTTTCTTGTCACAAATTTGCCACTTATCAGAGAAACCTGCCACACCATTGTTTTAGGTGTTTATGTGTCTGATCTACTCACCAGATCACCTGTGCCTGCACAGAGAAGCAATTCAGTAAACTGATCTAAAGTATCAAAGCTGATGTTGGAATATGGCCAAACTCAAGAGCTGAAAGTGTAATTGACCTTGATCCATAACATTGAAGGTTCTTCCGTCTGAACTCTGCCTCCTGACAGGGGTTTCTGCAATTTCTAGAGAAGAGCACCTTTGTATGTGAATGTGCTCCTTTCTAAAATTATGAATTATCCTACTTCAATTTAAGGATTAAATTTAGTAAATTTTAGAAGGGACATAACCAAAATGAGTTATGACTTCAAAAGAGTCCCCTGGGGGCACAAAATTTATTCAAATTCACTGTCTTTGCTCAGAGGATTTCTAGAATGAAACTCCTCTTAAAAATTTGCCTTGAGAAAAAAAGAATTGCCCTGAGAATTTACTGTGGAAGCAAATTGTCAACCTCATTACTTTATAGTCACGAGACATGCTTATTTCTTCCTGAACCTCTATTCTCTCTTCTTCCCTTTTCTGTATCCTGATTTTTTATATTAAGATCTATCATTTTGTCTTTATTCTCAATTGATTTTAAAAAGGAAACAAACAACAACAGCCATTTAGAGAAGGGATAAAAGAGGCTTAGGAAAGCTTCTATAAAATATATAAGGCATAGAATAGAAATCAGAGTGTTCACATTTGTGGGCCATTTATAATGCACTGAACACCTTGATAAGTGTTTTACATGAATTAACTTGTTTGTTTCTCTCTTCCAAACCATATTTGTGTGCATGCTCTCATTATTCTCATTTTATCCAGAGAAATAGTGAGAAGTTAAGCTAATTAAGTCTTAAGACTTAAGTCTTACAGCTAATTAAATTTAAACAGGGATTCAGACCCTGTCAGGTTGATCTCAGGTTCTTAGCTCTGAGTAACTAGTCTATCTAATTTAGATGATTTCAGTGTAACTGGGAGACTAGTCAGCATTTCTATTCCTTTTCATTTGTGCTCAGCACTGTTCAAGTACTTCAGCTTGAAGTTCCTTATCTTCTATCTCAGACTATGCTATTCAGGAACAATCATCATATCCATTGTTATCAGTGCTTTCCTCCTTTCCTTCAGGTCATATGTTATGCAGATTCTATGCTATGCTCACAATGTGACTATTGCACAATTAATACTGATTATGTATAAGACTAAGGAACCAAATTGCACAGTAGATCTTATATTCCCAGTGTTTAAGGTCATGTGCTGAAGATGATAAGGCAACCATATCAAGAAGTGGAAAGGATCTTCTGGGAAAAAAAGTAACAGTTCCAGTGCCAAATGATTTACACTGCCTCTCCTAATAATATTCCTTCCACATTCTTTGGAAAATATTCCAGTAATTCTCATAGTAGGTTGAGAGGGGATAGAAAGTGAAAATAGATTATAATTTTTTGAGGAAATGTATTTCTTGTAACCTATATAAACTTTGGTACACCATTGAGACAGGTCTAAAAAACAGTATTTCCAGTATCCTGAGTAACTCATTGGTTTGATAAAGAAAATAAAAGCTATTCAATTAGGTCACTTGAATTATTGTTTAAGGTAATTTAATGCCACATTGGGTTATGATAACTAAAGAGAAGGGAGCTCCTGGGTATATGAGGATGCCCTATATATCGTACAGCTAAGTTATCTACCCTAAGCTTCAGTATTTTCTATAGAAATGCTCCCTGTGGTCATACAGATTTTACTCAAAAAATTCCCCAAACAAGCTATTTTTATCTTTCCACAGTTTTGACTTTTAGAATGATTTTCTCTCTCCAATCAAAATATATATCCCAATCTTAAAGCCATACAAAAGTAAATATAATTATTTTTCCTTTTGAAATATCTTTAGATTATTTTAATGACTGCTACTCAGATGTCTTCTCTGGAATTTTCTTTTTTAGAAGTAAGCATATGCAGCCTGTTTAAGTAGTTTTTGTAAGCCTTAGTTTTGAGTTTATTGATTTGTTCATCAAATATTTACTGAGCATCTATTACACACCAGACACTTTTCCAGGAACTTGGATACAGAGAAAAATAAGGTAGATAAGATTCAGATATCATAAAGTTTGTATGCGAGTTAGGGGTGATAGAAAATAAGCATATGCACATAAATATGCAAACATACATATACAAGATCATTTTAGGCAATATAGAAATAAACAGTATACAAAATATAAAACAAATATTGGCATAGACAGTGCTGGCACAGTGAGATTAGGTGTGTGTATATGAGAGGGATAAAATTTTGGATAAGTGGTCCTTTTTAGAAAAGTAACATGATATGAGCTTTAAATATTTGATAAGTAAAAATAATTCTAGGGTGAGTACACGTATGTAAGGTGTAAGGAGAATATTGTATGAAATTGTTTAAGTATAAAGCCAAGTCAAACCAGGAAGGACTTTATCATAAATGCTAAGAAGTTTAATGTATGTGTAGTGGATGCTATTGGAGAGTCTCAAGCAAGGAAAATATATAATTTGACCCACTGTTAAACAACAGCAACAACAACAACTTATAACCCACTGTTAACAAGAACAACAACTCAAGATATCATGAAGATAATAGACTGGTGAAACATAAAATGAAAGCAGGAAGAAAAGCCATTTGGGGCCAATTATAAAGGTTAGGAAAGAGATGATATATACGTAGAGTAGTAATAGTGAAGATGTTAAAAAAATAGATAAATTCAAGATATATTTGCAAGTAGAGCCAATGGGACTTGATGATGTATTGTGAGTAAAGGAGAAGGCAAGGTGTAGAATAAGAATGACTTCTGAAATTGTGACTGGACCAGTTCCGGGAGAAGGAAGGCAGTGACTATAGCATTTAATGAGATGCAGAGAAAGGGGACATTTAGAAATGGGGTGTGGGATATTGCATCATTATGATGTATATCTGAAACTAATAGAAAATTATGTTGATTGTACTTCAATAAAGAAGAAGAAGAAGGAGGAAGAGGAGGAGGAAGAGGAGGAGGAGAAGAAGATGATGATATGGGGTGTGGGAGAAGGAGGAATCAAAAGTTCTCTTGGGAGCATGCTAAGTTTGAGAAACTTACCAGACATCCAGTGGAGATAGTAGGCAGGTAGATCATGAGGGATGGGACTGAAACTGAAATTGGGAGTCAGAAACATGTCAGGTGCTCATGAAGTCATGAGACTGATTTAGATCATCAAGAAAGCAATGTATAGACAGAAATAAGATAATGGAAAAAAATGACTGGGGGCTTCCATGATTTAGATGACATCCATGGGAAGAGAAGTCAACAAGATAGACCAAGCAGCAAAAGAGACAGGAGGAACCATGATTATGTTACAAAAACCAAGAGAAGAGAGTATATGAAGCAGGATGTCAACCTTACTGAATATTTCTGACAAGTCGAATAAAATGAGACAAATGAGACAGTGTTTGAATATAACATTTGGCAAAATGAAGGTCACTGGTGTTCACAGGCAGACTTTTCTATGAAGTCATGGAAGAAATGTCAAATACCAGTGAGTGGAAGAAAGAACATAAGGTGATGTACCATTAGTAATACATCTTTTTTAGGAACTATCATTTTCATGAACTTGTACTATCAAAGAAGGCAGAAAAATGTAAAGTAGCTTGGTCGGAACAAAGGATCATAGAAGCTGTGATTTGCTTTCAGTGGTAAATTTTCACACTTGATCTTAGCCAAAAGGCCAAGAGGCGATTAGTGGCGAATTTTCAAACATAAAATGCTCAATAGAAGAGGAAAAGCATGATGTTATAGGGAAAGGGAAACATAACTGCTGTAATAAAGTTCCTGAAAAGACAAATGTTTACAGAGCTAAGGAAGCATTAGAAGATTTGGCCTTAAAAGCAGGGTCAACTTTCTCACTAAAATAGAAATGTTCTCATCATCATTATCAATGTTTGACATTTTCTTAATATCATAAAATGTTTCCATTTTTTTGCTAAATATTAAGCTAATTACATAGCTACATATCTAAAAATTTTAAATATAATCATAGATTTGTAAAGCACTATGTCGCTTTAAGGTGATCTCTTATGTGTCTATTTAGAAATTTTTGTAATTTTTTTTAAGTTTTTAAGGTTACACAATAAAAGAATTATTCATTTTGGACTGATTTCAAGATGTAGAAATTATTATTGAAAATCATCTCAGAGAAAGAGTTTAGAGTTATTGTTATTTGGTGGTGGCTGAGTTTTTTTTTCCCAAAATCAAGATAATTCAAAGAAATATTTTGTAGATGCCTCCTTTCTTGAAGACTACACACAAAGTTAGTAACTGATGGGCATAGATTATTGATTAGATATTCAATGGTCAGCTAATGCATTCTTTTTCTACTTAATCCAAATTTATTTATTCATTTTATTATTATCCAGTCAGGGATAATTTTTTTATTATTTTTTTATTTTTTATTTTATTTTATTTTTTTTTTTTTTGCTCAATTGTTTCTAGTAGTTTACAATGTTCAAAGATGAAATGCTGGAATTTATATTTATCAGTGCACACTGGTCATGTCATTGCTTAACATAGGCCCTAGTCTGTGACTAAACATAAGCATCTATGAACGAAAAGAACAGAGAATAAATACACCCAAGGATTAGAGCTCTGACTGTGCCTTAGTACCAAGGGAAAATAATGCTTTTGATCTTATTTATATTTGCTACAGGAATGTGTCATAGAAAGCATAAGGAAATGTGGCACAGAAAATATTTTTGAGAGAAGGTAGTTTTATACGACCTCTTTCCACAGATCATTATTTTCTCATATTAAGCCTCTGAGGTCAACAAGTACACTTAGAAACTACAACTTTATCAAATGACATATAAAAATTATGATTTTGCACAAACAGGGAAAGAAAGGAGAAGACAAGAGAAAAGGGTGAGTACAAGGAAACAGAAAAAACAAACAAAAAAAATTTCAAACCCATAAGGACAAGGCCA